>NC_057803.1:158786848-159086848 GCF_018294505.1 Triticum aestivum | reverse complement strand
AGTTCAACACGTGCACTAGTGGCACGTATTGACCATAATGTGGAGGAGTTTTATTATAGATATTGTTATTCTCAAGATCAGTACAAAATGCGACCAGATGATTTTTCTCCTGATAAGTTAACTCAGAGCCATCGGTGTAGTAGGTTCTGTCTACCATGTTCCGTACATTGTTTGAACAATTAAAATAAGCTGTCAATGGAAATAAGCTGTCAACTATTTTGAAATGAACAATATAAATTAGTTAATAACTATGTTTGAGAAACTCACGTAGCGGTAGAATTGGAAGCGTATCAACAAGGACCCAAATGTCCAAATTGTCTTGGTCGATGTCAGGATCACCAAGATCCATGGTGACAAACATACCCTCTTGAAAATCATACATCTTGCAAAGTGCTTCCCAACCCGGGCAACCAAAATGGGATACGCTCTCAGAATTGTATAGATTTACCTCAAAATCCATACCATGATGGGTCCTTATGTTAATTTTCTTTGTTTCATTCCTCTCATGATCTTCAAACCCCATCCTCTTCAAGACATAGCATCTTGCATGGCATGGGATAAGCTAGTCGAATTGTAAAATACAAAAATTACACGTTGAAGTAGTACAAGTCGAGCTTAATTACGAAAAAACACTTTGCGTCGTAGCTTACCGTATCACAATCGAAGGCCTACTCGAGCTTAATGCTGAAGCGCCAATCTTCGTCCAGGTGAGGCATGTCGCAGAAACCCCGGTCGTCGTGGCACCAGGAGCACTCCCCCGGGAGACTTTCGTCGTCCGAGTACGACATTTCCTATGTTCATAATTCAAATATTAAACTTGTACAATTAAACATATGTACTATAAAAATTAAATTAGATCATTATTATTCATCACGGGTTGACTATCGGTCTGCCGAGTCTATATGGTGGAGACTCTCCCTCACTGATTCTTCCTCTCTGACATTTGCGACCGTCAGTGATGGTCGTTACTCCTTCTTTCCCTAGGGCATAACAAAGGTCTAGCACAAGGAAAAGAAGGAGAAACGACCCTCATGACAACAGTCGGGATTCTTCGTCATTTCTCATATATGGTGGATACACTCCCTCGCTGATTTTTCGACCTTCGGTGATGGAGCCTCGGCAGACTTAATGTCAACCCGAAATGTCATTTAATTATTTTTCTAGAAAATCCAGGCCACTCGATATTTCCTACATATTCTAGCACAAGTCATGCCAAAATTCACGAAAAATTCCAGCATGACCTTTGCTAAAACAGGACATATCGAGTGCCTGAACTTTGCCGGAACGAAAATTAATCAACACTCCGGCAAAACATAAGCCACTCGGAGGTGTAACATGAACATGATCGGCCACTTGGGCAACCACATATCCTATTTGAGCAACACAAGATATACATGTTTTTATCTACATCATATTTTATTGGACTCATATTGACATGGAGATTTGGCTGGTCTCACCTCGAGGTCGGAGGGGGTCGGTGACGGGGACTATGGCGGGGATGATGGAGGGGCTCCTTGATTTTTGCAAAAACAAAAACCCTATAAATAAAACCGTAGCGAACGACATCGATGCGGGAATAATTGCTCAAACTAAAAAAATAACAACAAATGTGACATGTTCAACTAGTTCTATTATTTCAAATAGTTCTTACTAAATATAAATTTACTATAAATAGAAATAAACTAAAAATAAACTAGTTCAACTAGTTATAATAATTTTCTTACTAAAAATACATTAGTTCTATTAATTCAACTAGTTCTTACTAAAACGAAACGAGTTCAACTATTTTATTAATTTACTTACTAATTATTTTAAACACTTACTAAAAACAGTAAAAAAACTACATTATACAAAGTAGGGAGGGGGGAAGAGAGGAGGAGGAGAGAGGAGGGGGGGAGGAGGCCGGTGGGATCGGAGGAGGGAGGGGGTGGAGGAGGAGGGGGAGGGGCGGCCGGAGGAGGAGGGAGGGGGCGGGGTGGAAGGGGAGGGGGCGGCCGGAGGAGGAGGGAGGGGCGGCCAGAGGAGGAGGGAGAGGGGCGGTGGGAGGAGGGCAACCGGAGGAGGAGGGGAGGAGGGAGTACCTCGGCGAGGAGCAGCGCGGCGGTGGCGGCGGCGGACCACGTACGGGTTCGGCGCGGGCGAGAGCGAGTGAGGGAGTGACTGTCCAGGGTGAACCGCTCCAGGATAAGGTAAGTTAGTAGTAGCGCGTTTCAGAGAAACGCGCTACTACTACGGGCCGTAGCAGTAGCGATGGTTAGTGGTACGCGCTACTGCTAAGTGGGGCTAGCCATCTGCGCCCAATACAAATATAGCAGCAGCGCGGTTTGACGAAACGCGCTCCTGCTAAAGTAGTAACAGTAGCGCGGTTTATTTAAAAACGCTACTACTAAGTAGCAGTAGCGACCTGTTTTGTCCAGCGCTACTGCTAAGATGTTGTGTATAAGGTTTTCCCTAGTAGTGAGGGCAAACGGCCATCAACATCAATGGAGAGTCGGGGCCATATTTTCGGAATACCCAAGGGGTCAGGCAAGGGGGCCCCATCTCCCCGCTGCTCTTCAACATTATGGTCTGAGGCCCTGGCAGTCATCCTAGAGGGAGCTAGGAAGGCTGGCCATATCCAAGGAATTTTTCCTAACCATATGGAAGGGGGGATCACTCGTCTGCAGTACACTGATGACACGTTGATCATAATCAAGAATGACCCAGTTAGCCTCGTTAACCTTCGATTTCTGCTCATGTGCTTCGAGTCCATGTCTAGTATGAAGATCAATTATGAAAATAGTGGGGCTTTTGTTACTAAAGGTAATTTGGAGCATCGACTCAGAACGGCTCACATTACGAACTATAGACTGGGCACCTTGCCCATCAAATATCTGGTCATGCCGCTTCCCAGCAAGCATCTCACCATCGAGGACTTCCTCTTCCTTACTGATTGAGTGGCTAGGCGGGTGGAACCTTGGATCGGTAAATACCAATCAACATGGGGAAAAACCACGTTGATCTACTCTTGCCTCTCTAGTTTGCCTATGCTCATCATGGGATTTTTTTCTGCTCCAAGATGGCATCCACAAAAAAATTGATAGTGTACGATCCCGGTTCTTTTGGGGTAAAGAAGTCGGGAAACAAAAATATCATATGATACACTTGAGTACTATCTCTGCGCCGAAAAAGGTTGGGGGCCTTGACATCACAAATACCAAGCACATGAATTGGTGTCTGATAGCAAAGTGGGCATGGAAAATACTGACCGGCCAAGGTGGCCTATGGTTAGACATCACAAGACACCAATATTTACAACATGCGCCGGTATCCATAGCATCAGGAAGAAACGGCTCGTCATTCTGGAAGCGATTGTAAAGATTAAACATTTGTTGCGCCTGGGGGCAATTCACTATATTGGTAATGGACAATCCACCGTCTTTTGGTTAGACGTGTGGATGGGGCCAGAGCCGCTTGCTACCGCCTTTCCCCGGCTGTTCGCTATCGCAACAACTCCGAATGCACCGGTTAGCAAGATTTGGAGGAATGGTCAATGGAGCCCCCAGTTTCGCCGCTCCATCGGTTTGGGATGAATGGGGTCGGTTGGTGGGCTTGTTACAAACTATTGCACCGATCTCGGAACCAGACTTATTCCGGTGGAAGTTAGAACCTTCGGGACAATTCACGATGGAGTCCTTGTACCGTGCCTTACACAACGGAGCTGCAGCGTTTCAAGCAATGGATATTTGGAGGGCTCACATCCCTACTAAAGTCAAAATTTTCCTATGGCAGCTGGTACGTGATAGGCTACCTACCGGTGTTCAAGTACATAAATGACATGGCCCAAGGGACGGGCAGTGTCCTTTGTGCGGTGTGATCGAAGATACCAACCACATCTTCTTCAAGTGCAGCCTTGCACAACTGCTATGGGGCTCCATTCGCGATATCACAAAGTGCAGTTGGGCACCCACTTCGTTTGGAGCTTTCCATACGTTAGCTGCACGTCTTTTGGGGCGTGGCCGTAGGTTTACATGGACGAGACTTGCATGCTCCCTCGTGTGCCCATCCGTGCTCCCGCATATGTGGCTTGATTTGATTGGACAAAATAAGGCCTGGCCCCACCCCCTTAAAATCAGGGGGGGATGATTAGATTAGAAAGGAAAATGGAAAAAAAGACAGCCGTAGGATGAAGTGGGAGCACGGATGGGAGCATGAGAAGGGAGCAGGCAAGCCGGATCCGGTTTACATGGCTTGTTTTTGCGGCAATGGCTTGGGCCTTGTGGCATGTTAAGAATAAAGTTGTAATTGAAGGAAAATTCATTAAACATCCTGCTGATATTGTCTATAAACTGATCATTTTTCTACAGCTTTGAAAACCACTGAGCAAGTTGGAGGACGCATCCACCATTGCGGTGCTACTTGAGAAGTTCAGAGCGCTTGTCTCCGAGCTGCGGCGGCACAGGACCCATGATGATCAGCAGGGAGACTGAAGGGCATGTATCGACTGGTATTGTATCGTTACGCTTCGTCGTCTTCACTAGGATACTTTATCATGTTGATTGGCCTTGTGCCTTGGCCCAAGGGGTCTGTATCGAACTTATTTCGTTTTCCTTTTTTCCTTTTGTGCTTGAACTCTATCGAACTTCGGTTTGTACTCGTAAGGGCTTCAGTTCGTTAAAACCGGACAATGTGCCTCCTTTCTAAAACTTCCCCCGAGGTCCAGATCGAGCCGCCGGCGATCCTCCTCCAACCGTCGAACGTGACATGGCCCATGGACGAGGGATGGAAGACAGCCTAGGGGAAACACCCTGCCTGTCCCGTCACTGGAGCCCGGCCATGCTTCGCCGGCGGTGCCGCAGGTAGCGGCGCAATGAGAGGAAGAGTTGTTTTTTCTTAACATTTTTCTTTAATTTCGGAGCTCAGGTTTGTGGTGTCGGACGTTGCTTTCATGTGCCAAACACATATCGATCCCTGCGAGGATGACAGGTGGGTCGTCTTTCCTACATACTCGGGCGTGTGGGCGCTCGATCTGTCGGAGTGACTCGCCGAAGGCGCATTTGACGTGTTCAACAAAGAAGCTGGCGTTCACACGCATAGCCGCCAGCCGGCCGCCTCCTCCGACTAGCCAAGCGCGCTGGACGAGGGCGCGCGTGATCGTCGTTGTCCGTCCGGTGCACGCGCGCGCACCATGAGAACAGTGCGGTTCTAGAATGCATAGACTTGGTCGCTCACGAGCTTAAAATTAGTTGATGCTTAATCACTCGATGCATAATCAAGCCAAGAGGAGGGACCAGATATCCATTAATCTGCAGCTACGCTTAACAAAATAAACACAAGGAGAGAAAAAGGTGAAAAACGTACTAAGCAGCAGATTAACTAGTGCCATTGTGGTTCTGCATGGCGTGGCAACCATTAGCTACCACAGATAGCATCTACGAGTATATAAATGTAAAAAAGGAGCTACATGAGGTGCTCATGATAGGGAATCGAGTAGCTAGGTTGGTAAAAGAAATATTACTACTACTTGAGATCAGCATGTGCATCATCATCAGATATTTGACAAAAAAAAACATGTACATCATGGTTAAGAGGAGGGTACCCGCAAAAAAAAAGTTAGGATGAGGGTAAATATCGTCGGTTACTTTCATGCATGAACTAACGGCTGTAACTGTCAGCTATGCAGGCAGAATGACCACGACTAAGTGTGGATAAGTGACCTTAATTAATTTGCTGGTGATATCATTTTCCTACAGCACATGATCGATCTCTAACTAGTTTAATTCACCAGGTTAGGGGAAACCCACACTTGCATATAGCATAATAAGAAATTAATCGTGCATTTGCAGGCTGGTCCTGCAGTAATGATGTAAATCGCCGTGCATGCATCCAAATTTCCCTCACTAACTAACTGCCCATATTTTTGTTCTTATTGCGAATACTAGCTAGCTCACTATTATATGCAGCTACATATATTTTTCCTAGAATACATATGCAGCGAGAAATAACTGATGCATACATACGCATGTTTGTTTGATTGCGCATGTATTCTCCATGATAATGTCTTTTTTTGGTTAAAAAAGAGTGTAAATTAACTAGATTGCGCATCAACGATTATTTGGTGGAAGACCTTTCCAATCATTTTTTGTCAGTGTGTTACCAGCGACTGTTCTGGTTCAAGTATTCTATTGTGCACACTTGTCAACACATCTATTCTCACGTACGTACATAGCAATCGTTGTTCATGCAATATTGTAATGTAGGGTTAGGAATCTCAAGATGGACCATCCTCTCCTTGGCACCAAAATATATATGCCAATTGGGCTTCTTTAATCATGCTTGCAGCGTAAGAACACTTCAGTACTTTCCAAGTTTGCCGCAGATAGTATACCTTTTCATATACATTTTTTTGTAGAAAAACAATTGTCATTAGTGCCGGATAAACTATGCAAGTACTTTTGTAACTACGCACATACCATATACCTTTCTTTTGTAAGTTCTAATGTTGGTATGTAACATTAATCCAGAATCCCCAATCATTGTGCACCTTTAGCAGTTTAACAATGCAACAAGAGTCACCGGCCCGAATCAGATGCTTCACCCAACAATTACTATATGTACCCAACCGAATCACATGTTGTGAAACTTTACTAGTTTACCAAAGCTTAGTCACCATGGGTGTAGCTAGCCCTAAGTTTCTATGCTTGATTTCCCATTGGAACCAAACCAACAGTGTGGTAGGATTGGTGCTGAAAAGGAGGAACAAACAAGTACTACATGCCATATACGCAAAGGAGGAACAAACGAGTACTGCATGCCATACTTTTTATTATTTTTTGATGGAACACTGGCACTGCATGCCATATACGCAATGCGAAGTTCCCCTTAGCTGTAGTCGATACTAAAAGTTATCTTGATGGAGCAATTAAGTAGGCAACAAATTAAAGTCATTGCACCACGTTCTTATTCTTCACTTTTTCTATAGTATAATTCTTCTAGCTGAATGCTCTCATGATTCTGACACATTTCCACAAGAAAAGTTCTACAAAACTAGTACTACTTGTATATATAAGCTCAAGTAGTGTCCGGAACAAAGATGAAGTTCAGTTTGGACATCACGAAAGCAGCAGTCCTCCAAAAGTTTGGAATATGTTCTCTGGCTCTGGAACGCAACTTCTAGAATTTTTCCTGCTAGCCGCGTAGGACGCGGCCGGGCATTTTCACAGCAACCATATAAAATAGCGGAATCAAGGAGCTAGCAAACAAAAACAAAAGGCAAAAAGGAAAGAATATGAGCAGCTTTGCTGGTGTTTTAAGTACATCAGTATAGGAAAAATAAAGGGAATAGCTACCCAATCGAGATGATGCTTATGTAGGACCTTTTACGAAAACAAAAAAATGTTCTACTCGGTGTGAGGCATATCAAACAAGTGGTGCCTGCTTTAAGGGACATATTTCTTGAGCTTGTCTTTGAGCCTAGGGATGTTCCTTTCATCTAGATTTCTTATTGTTTTCCAATCATCTTGTTTAGGGGCTAAACCCTAAGAGAGCTATATGCTATATATGTAGTGCCCAACTACAAATTCTATCACATTTTGGACCACCTACCCACCATGATCTCAGCTCTTTATTGAGCTAGATTTTGTACGAAACAACTCATATTACATACGTAGCTAATATTTGCTTCACCGAACAGAACAAAACATACACATGCATGCACGCAAGACCGGTACATAACAACAGTCAGATACGACCAGCATATGATATCATACTACATGCATGTTCCATGACAATTCTACTACAGCTACTTTCTCTGGAGCCGCCTCATGGATTGGAACACGTAAAGTGCTCGGCCAAAACAACCTGAAACAGTCTATTATACTGATGGCTTTTGTACCCTGAGCCCTTTGAAGCCTACAAATACTGACCCACACCAAGAACAAGTGCTTCCATGATCGAACATTAACACGCTTATACCTTCGCTTTTCCACTCACCCGCTAATCTTACGTGTCTCCCACTAAGCCGTTAGCCATTACTACAGAGCATGCACCTTGGTATACATAAACTATGAGAAAAAGGGCTAGGCATAACCCATGCAACCATCCTTAATTTACTCGTCGCCGACGCGAGCGTGTCTGATCTATACGCGGCCACGATGATTAGTTTTTCAGTGTGTTTGTGCCTTTTGGAGGTAGTACTACATCTACTACTCCAGAAGGATTCGGAAACGTGCATTACGAGTGATGTGCATGAGAAGACAGACCCTGATTAACTAGGTTTAGCTGTGGTAGCACCGTATCTGTAGGGGAGGACTTTGCCAATGGCGTCTCTGTCCTATTCTATAGCCATTAACCCCTCCCTGAAGGGCACTTTTGAGACAAGATCTGTCGCCGTGCCCCCTTGCCTGGCTATGGAAGAACAAGAAGTAGCTATGTTGTGCAAAAGAGACAGTCCATACACGGGACGTTCCTTGGTTTAAGACTACAAATCTCCAAGTTTGTACTTGATATAGCTAGCTTGGTGTTGTGAACATTGTGGCTAACTGATCTCTTCTCATTTCTTTATGTTTATACTATTAGGTAGATATATAGGCCGTATTATAGTTTGGCAAGTAGAGTGCATAAAACTCGTGACGACAATGTGCATGCCGGCATCGGAATTTACTACGTGTGTGCTTTCAGTCCGCGTGGCTGCCTGCTTGCCCTGTTTTGGAGTTATGAATCTCATTCGTATAATAGAATTTCTACACTCTCTGACAATGTGCATGCAGGCATCGGAATTTCTATACCTTTGTCGAAAAAATTCTATACACGCTTCTAAGTGAACAGCGTTTCCATTCTATATAACAGGGGGAAACTTTTTTTTTTGCAGGTGATATAACAGAGGAAACCAACGGGGCTGAATTTCCACAGGTACCGGAAAAGATACACTCAGCGACGTACTCCGTAGTGCTACGTTAATGATCACAGGTACCGGAAAAGATACACTCAGCGCCGAAAAGTGCACTTTCGGCGTCGGCGACTACAATGAGTCAATGGCCGTATAACACTATAACTGACTCTGCTTCTCCGTTGCGTCCATGTCCATGTGTACGATCCAGAATTTCCACTCGTCTAGTAGCTCCTGGTGTTCTTCCCATGCGAACAGAGTTTCCATGTATATCCATCTAGTACCACTACTTGTATTGCTCGTTGTCGAGAATGAAGCTTTCACTACATGTGTGGGCCTCGTGCCGCCCAGCCTAACACTAGCCTCGTTACTCGTAAAGATGATAAACTTACTGATAACAACCTGCGCATTGAACCTTAATTAATCGGTTGAAAACGGTGTCAGTATTGTTATCTGACAAACTTTAGTTGTGAAGGGGTGGCAAGCAGACGTTTTTAAGTTTACGTGGTGGAGAATGGCAAATCCTTTCCTTTTTGCATCAAAAATTTCTTCTTTCCAGAAGTTGACATGTGTTTTTGAAAAAA
This sequence comes from Triticum aestivum, assembly GCF_018294505.1. Taxonomy (NCBI): domain Eukaryota; kingdom Viridiplantae; phylum Streptophyta; class Magnoliopsida; order Poales; family Poaceae; genus Triticum; species Triticum aestivum. Next base: position 159,077,398 of record NC_057803.1, on the reverse strand, counting down.
CTAGCACCCTCCCACGATGTACTCCCTCCGTTTCTTTTTACTCCGCATATAAGATTTGATCAAAGTCAAACTACACAAAGTTTGACCAAATTTATATAAAAAATATAAACATCTACAATACTAAAACTATATAGTATGAAAATACGTTTCATGATGCATTTGATAATATTGATTTCATATTATGAATGTTTATATTTTTTAATATAAAGTTAGTCAAACTCTACAAAGCTTGACTTTGACCAAACCTTATATGCGGACTAAAAAGAAACAGAGGGAGTAAATGGACACCCAAAACTTTCGCAATTGCCACCCCTTCCCAGTTGACGTTCGCCAGATAAGAAGTTCCTAATTAAGCCTCGTCTTCACACAAACCATCCATTGTTGACTGCTCCAAAAAAATTGTGTGTGTGTGTGTGGGGGGGGGGGGGGGGGGTTGAACTATGGGAAGGGACCATTTGTGTCATGTAAAATCGATTGTCATCATAAAAGATAGGGTTGTGGCGGTTTTTCATCGTCATGTTCTTCGTCACTGAAGCGTCGTCGCAATTTTTTATTATTTCTGGTACCACTTTTTCCATCACATAATATCGTCTCTTTGGTAACAATTTTTGCTCTGTCACTGAAGTCTATTTTCAGTGACGGCAAAAACTGATGCCTTTTTCAACCGATTTGTCATCGAACAGGGTTTTAGTGACAGTAAATAGTTACTAACAATTGATGTGTCGGGTTGGACCGATCAATGATTCTGACATATGGGTCGACACGGTGCTGACGTGACTGCTTTTACATGTGGGCCCAGACGCTGTTGATGTGACTGCTTACATGTGGGTCCAGGTGTTGGTGAGGACATGCATTTCCGTTACAATTACCATCAAAGATTGAAGATGGCGTTCATTCCCATAATATTTCAACTTACTGCCAAAATTTCATTGATAGTGAACAATTGTCACAAAACTACATAACACATTACAATGAGCAACCATGGGACAAAATATCTGACATGACAAAGTATCATGAGGAACAATAATGCACGATCAGGAGATGGATGGTTGTGAGACATTGTACTAGGACGATTGCGATGACTTCCTTGGTGACTGAGCATTGCCTCCATTTCTTGTTTTATTTTTTTGAAAATATTTTTTTGCTGATCCATCATGACAGCTTCAAGTTCTCCTAGCCGCTTCTTTTTGTGGTCTTCAATGTCTTGTATCTAGGCAAGAAATACTGCATTTAGATCTTTCAGAAACCTTTCATTTGTCACTATTTAGTCTGCATCCTGAATTGCAATCATCTGTTCTAGCTCTCGGATCCATTCAAGAGAGGCTGAAGTCTTCCTGGGGCATATGGGACGCCCATGCTTGAAAGTAAGATGCTTGTTGAGCTCTTTTCCTCAATAATTTGTACAACAAGTAATGGTGGTGCATCTCTTGTTGTGGTGCATGTTTTTTTTCTCATTTCATTATGCAATATGATTCAAAAATTATTAGTACAGTGTTAGCAAATTTTAATATATTTTGGTTTGCACAACAGATTTGAAGTCCAAATACTACAAAATACGTATGTATGCTCTTGTGCACTCTGACTCATTGTATGATCATTCTTTCTATTGTGGATATCTTTAGTAAAGTCCACAAAGGATGATTTGCTATTGAGGTCCTTGACCTCATAGAAGAATTAGCACATGCTGAAAGTAGTACCCACATCACCTATGTATACATGATATAGGATTCACGTTGAGATAGTTAAAATACTACCTCCTCCCCAAATAAATATTAGGGTTCCCCCGCCAGTGTTGTCGCTAGTCTGCCTCTTCTCTGGTGGCCTTAGGGCTATGGGGCACGGTGGATCCCGGCTCTTGCCGACAGGAGGGCTCTTCGTACAAAATGAAGTTAAAATTAAGTACTACGTGGAATTCGTAAGTACAAGTTCACAAGTTGAAGCTGAAAGATTATGTATCACATGCCTTGTAGTGATCATCACACCACCGGTCCACATGTTTTCCTCATTTTTCTTCATTTACATAAACAGGCTTCAACGCTTGAGTTGGCCACGAGTGTGTTTTTAGCTTTGCCCAATAATTTCTCCTAGTGCCATATAGATGTTGGCGAACACCTTTCTGAAAACTAGTAATGCACACTTCCGTGGCATTTCATCCTGGAAGTCAATATCAAACTTTCCCTGCAGAAATCAGGACAACGATGTTACATCATATGCAACTCAAGGTTTAGTAAATGTTTTACGGCAGAAATATAAATTAGATATCCATTAGAAATAAATAAAGAAAAGTTAACCATGTTAATGACTAGGTTTAATTTAGTTGAAGATGAAGGTACATCTGTTTGGTACGCTTCTTCTGTCTTACCAGTGTAGAACCATCCACTGCGTACTGGAAGGCACTCGAATAAATTAAATTTAAAAACAACAATTTAGAAGTGCCAGTAAGACAATACACAATAAATCTTGACCTGAAAAGAAGATTTTCCAAGACTACTGCACTCTTCAGCTTTATCAATCTCATAGACATCGACTGAATCATCTAAAGGTATATCAAACTCATAGACACCATACAAACAAGTATGTGCTATAGATGTGAAATTTGGTAGACCAACGGTACACCACCTTGTTTCATCATACGTTCAGCTATACATGTTGCGTTCTCCTTTGTTATTTCTTCCTTAATCCTCTCATATTCATGTACTAACTTGGTGGCAGCAGCTATAAATCAATCATGATTTGTTAGTATGCCCATTCGTTACTGATATCAATATATATGTATAACTTATCACATAATTCATAAGTACACAATATTAATATGTAATCATGAGTTGCCTAAACTGGAACAAGATATAATCATATACTTTTTAAGCCATAACATGTTACTTAAAGAAGAAATAACACAACATTTCCTAAAATAGAATAAACCATAGTACGGTAATTTTAATAAGAACATGCAAAGTAAATTACTAGAACCATGGATAGAATTCTTAGACTTGCACATGTTGTTCATTCTAAAATCATGATGTAATGCTTAGTTACATGAGGTTTTGGGGTGGGATGAGGAAGGAGGGGTAGATAATGACCTGGTTGTTTACGGTTAGGTTTTGGGGTAGGTGGAGGTGCTTTGCGGACGTTCACACTTTGAGGTTTGCCAACCATATCATACGCCAGAGAGGGAACCATAAACTGCTAGAAGGGGATCGAATCTGGAGGGAGCGATGCGAATGAGGTTGTGGTAAAATGTTGTGGAAGTTGTGGAAAATGTTGTAGAGCGGAAAGAAGGTATTTTCTGAGGGATGGGAAAACTTGAGGGGAAGAAAAAATGGGAATGCACATAAATATTGAGGCAGCGATAACCATGTATTGTAAGAAATTTTTGGTAAGCATTTTCGAAAATATGCAAGCACTTCCGTAAATATTCTGTTGCACTTTTGAAAATATGAGTAACATGATTTTATATGAATTTTATATGGGTATATTATGTACACTATCATTTGCTTGTATTTATTAGGTACAATTTGCATTTTTTGCATTTTCATAAACAAAAACCCAACCTACATATGGTAAAAAGTGTGGAACTTGGCAAGGGGTAATTTCATGGGTACATTAGGTCGGTGAAAAAGTGTCACAACAAATGACAATTGTTTGGTTCTACTTCACTTTGAAACGGGTGGATCTACAAAGATCTCTGTGTTATGCACAAATCGATATGAGAGGTTTCCAATGAACAGTCATTTTCCCTGTACATGTCACTTGACCAATGGTCTAGAGCATGTATTCGATCATTGATGTGTATAAATTAATACTATATTAATTTGCACCAATAGTATCTCACATTAGGAATTCTCATGTCGTGATGTCTCTTCGTATCCCCTTGGGACAACTCATAACTAGGACCTTTTAAATCACCTACTAAAAGCATTTTTCCAGTATAATCTACACTTGTCCATGATTTAGGCAATGTATTAGAGATAATTTAAAAAAATTAATCAAATATTAGATCTCATTTGCTTGTATTTAGGTACCATATGCATTTTTAGCATTTTTCATAGAAATGAATAAAAGCCAGCCTAAATATGGTAAAAAAGGTGGAATTCAGAATGCGGTATTTTATGGGTATATTAGCTTGGTGATAAAGTGTCAAAACAAATGGAAGTTGTTTGGTTCTATTATGCTTGGAAAAGGGCATATCTACCATGATGTTTGTGTTATGCACAAGTCAATAAGAGAGGTTTGCAACGAACAATCATTTTCCTTGTACATGTCACTTGAACAATTATCTATATCATGTATTCTATCACTGATGTGCACAATTAGTACCTCCCATTGGGACTTGCCATGTCATGATCTCTCTTCATATACCCTTTGGACATCTCATAAATGGGGCTTTTTTAACCACCTAGTAAGAATATTATTACAACATATACTAAACTTTTTATCCATGATTTAGGAAACGTATTATAGATGATTTCAAAGTTTTAATCAAATAATGTATGTAATTTTCTTGTATTTAGGTACAATATGCATTCAAATCAAAACCAACCTAAATATGGTAAAAAATGCGAACTTTTACACAAGGTTATGCTTTAGGTATATGGGGTGGTGAAAATTTCTCAGAAGAAATGACAAATCTTTGGTTCAACTTTTTCTGTGAAATGGAAGGATCTAGTATCATGTGCGTTTTCTTATTCATGTCAATCTCAATATCTCGGTTTGTAATGCACAAACACTTTTTTCATGTAACTTCAAATTTTGACTATATCATGTATTTAGAGTAGAGGAGTGAGGAGTGAAGATTAATCAATAGAATACAACAAAATAAAATTTATGACATAGGTAAACAAAAGGGGGCCCTAGTATTCAAACCCGGAAGTATGGCAATGCATCCATGCAGCGCTGCCAATCACGTCATGTTCCCAATGTTTATATGCTTGGGATAACTCATGTAGTTTATGAAATTCACATTGTGTATTGTGTCCTAGCATGCCTCATTCTTCGGTGTGTTTGTAGTATTTTGGAGCATAATTTAGTAAATAAAACATGAACTATCATTAGCTTCCCACTAACTAGCATGAACTGTTTAAAACTTTATACCAACAATCTTTAACCAAACATCGGTTCCTTTCTAAAATTTCTGAACAAATGTTGCTTTTTAGGTTTTGGTGTCCATTATTAAGAACGAGTCTATTTCATTTTAGCATATCAAATAGATTTCAGTGTGATTGGTTGTGTGAACTTTAGTGTGATTTATTCAAATATATTTGAACATAGTTTTAGTTAAAAGTTCATGTGAGTTTTCACTGATATTCTAGAAGTTTGTAACCAAAGATCATTCCCTTTTTAGAAAGTTCAGAAAACGGACAACTAACAGGCCATGATCGGAAATATTCACAGTTTCCTAGCGAGCCCTGTCCCGAGCGCGCGGATCTCCTGGACAACACCATTCGTCAACATACAACTGTCACTTGGCTCGTTGGGGCTGAGGAAGTCCTTCCTGGCGATTTCATAGCTTCAAACAAGGATGATTAAGTCCATCTCTCGGTCAACTTGTTCCATGATGGCAGTCTCAAACGAGGATTGGATGTCGGCAGACAGATGCAGCTCCGCCTCATCCATAGGGGAAAGCTTGGGCACAATAGTTGTTGGGGATATTACTACTAAGTATAACCGGCATGAGGGTCCAGGTTATGACCACAATGAGTTAGTCATGTTTAAAGCCCATGAAGACAAGAAGTATGGCGTTTTATGGAGGAGATGTAATATGAAGGCACAGGGCCCAAGGGCGGATTAGGGCCCGTAGACATAAACCGCCATATGATATGTAACTTATGTTGTAAGACAAGGAAAGGTAGAAACCGAGCCGGTCACGTCTATGAGCCGACCTCGGGATTCTGTAAACCGCCGGGCGTCAACCTGTGTATATAAAGGAACGACCCGGCAGCGGTTTAGGGACAATAAACAATAACTCGAGAGCCAGGCAAAGCGGATTCGCTCCCTGGTCATCGAAACCCCAGCAATTCCATCACAACTGGAGTAGGCTTTTACCTTCATCGTAAGGGGCCGAACCAGTATAATTCCTTGCGTCCCTTGTTCCGCTTTAACCCCTTTAAGCTAACCCGTCGTGATGGCTCCACGACTAAGTCCTCTCACTAGGACATCTGCCGTGACAAAACCACGAAAGTTGGCGCCCACCATGGGGCTATCGCATGATGGTTTCGAGTTCTTGAAGGGTAGCTTCGAAGGACTCAAGGGATACGCTGTGGGCCGGATGACCAAGAGTCGTTGTGGCAAGCTCCACATCGGCAACGCAGGCTGGAGCCCCAAGGCCGGTTCAATTGAGTATGGGTATCGGGTCCCCTTTGGCAGAATACACGTCTTCATTGGCAAGATCGGCGAACCGGGCCTTAAGCCGAATATCTGCACCGACATCGTCGAGATGGCTCAGCGTGCAAGACCTGCCCGAGTTCAGCCTGTCGTAAAGCGTGCCATCGTGGGCATCATCCACGAAGCGGGATCTGAGGATAGATCGGTATCTGGTGGCAAAACCGTCGTTTACTCTGATGACGAGTCTTCAACCGGAGAGATCGAGTCATTGTATCAGCTACATGATGGCCGGATTAGTGGCAGTTCTGATGGCCACAGTATTCCGGACCTCTCTGATCCGTTGAGCCGGGTTGCGATTTTCATGGCTGGTACACAGTCAGTGCAGCATTCTTCTACCGCAGCGGCAATGATTTCCGGTTCAGTAGCTGCAACACCTGCTGGGGCAGGAGGCCCCGCGCCAGCGCCGGTTCAGGTTTTGTCTGATTTATTCGACACTTTGGCAACATTGCTGGCAGTTGAGGTTAATCCGACAGATCAGGATCAACATGACGCAGAAATTGCAAAGGTGAAGGATCAGATAGCTCAGGCTAAGGTAGATCTGGAAGCAAAGAACACCATGATGGCCGCAGAGCGGGCGGAGTTGGAGGCACAGGCTTATTGGCTTATGCTGGATTAGAGTGCATCAAACAATGTCATGAGAAGAAGGTACCGGTCTCACCTGCCTCCGGTTTACGAGGGAAGGAATCTCTTTAATACACTAGAGGCAGGAACCAGTAACCAGCCAGTGGTAAACCGGGTGAAGGCACCTGGAACGGGGGCGCCGGTTCAGCCACGCGCGATGGATCCGCCTCGTCAGAACAATGTCCTGTCACAACACGTCTCAAAGCCTCCGGGTCATTACTCTAACCTGTTGGATAACATCGTTGCCGCCTCTTTACGATTGGAAGCTCTCCCGATCGAAGGCGAGTACCCAGTAGCAGTTGAAACACGACGGACTAAAGAGCTCCTTCAGACAGCTTTAACCCAACAGCAGGCTTATTCATACAGTCGCGAGAGGATTCATTCCACCCCCCCCCCCCCGCCCAAGTCGGAGCTACAACAGGCATATTGATGAACCGACTGTGTCAAACAGTGTGCGAAACCGTAACCAGCCGCGAGGGCATAACCCGGCGGGAGGCGGTGCTAATGCCCAGGATGTGGTGGATCACGGTCGAGCACGTCGAGAAGCCGAGTTAGCAGCGCAATACGTGGCTCGTCAGCTTACTCCGGTTCGTCCGACCACTTCAGTGGAACCAGGTGTGGTTTTTAGTTCTTTGGGGGTGCCGTGTCTCACTCCGGCCTTACGTAATGTGCGGCTGCCCAAAGATTTCAAGGGTCCTCGTAAGGTGCCCAAGTACACTGCCGATTTACCCCCCGAATCCTGGGTCGAGAGCTATGAGATGGTGATGGAGATGCTGGACGTGGATGACACGGCATGTGCTAAGTACTTCACCATGATGCTAGAAGGAACGGCTCGTACCTGGCTGAAAAGTTTAGCAGCTAACTCCGTTGGGTCATGGGCTGAGTTAAAAAGCCGGTTTATCCAGAATTTCAAAGATACGTGCAAGCAGCCCATGTCAATCGTGGACTTAGCCGTCTGTGTTCAAGAGGAGGGGGAGTCCACAACCCATTGGGTAAAGCGAGTCTCAGCTACTTTGCATTCATCAGACCGCATCAATGCTGATGCGGCAGTCTTGACGTTGGAAGGCAATTGCCGATTTACGCCTGTGAAACTGAAGTTGGGAAGGCTCAAGCGTCACTGCAATGACATGGCAACGCTTATGCCAACTCTGGTTAAGTATGCCGATTCGGATAGTACCAATGACCCTCAGTATGAGGATAAAAATCCGGGGAAGGGAAAGAAGAATGGCAGTGCCAAGGGGCAGCAGCATAACCCGGCGGGTGCTACCTCTTGAGCATTGTGTTGGTTTTCCCCGAAGAGGAAGGGATGATGCAGCAAAGTAGCATAAGTATTTCCCTCAGTTTTTGAGAACCAAGGTATCAATCCAGTAGGAGGCTATGCGCGAGTCCCTTGTACCTGCACAAAACAAATAAATCCTCGTGACCAACGCGATAAGGGGTTGTCAATCCCTACACGGCCACTTACGAGAGTGAGATCTGATAGATATGATAAGATAATATTTTTGGTATTTTTATGATAAAGATGCAAAGTAAAATAAAAGCACAGTAGAAAGCAAAGGAAATAACTAAGTAATGTATGATTAATATGATGAAGATAGACCCGGGGACCATAGGTTTCACTAGTGGCTTTTCTCAAAAGCATAATTATTCTACGGTGGGTGAATGAATTACTGTTGAGCAATTGACAGAATTGAGCATAGTTATGAGAATATCTAGGTATGATCATGTGTATAGGCATCACGTCCGAGACAAGTAGACCGACTCCTGCCTGCATCTACTACTATTACTCCACTCATCGACCGCTATCCAGCATGCATCTAGAGTATTAAGTTAATGAAAACAGAGTAACGCCTTAAGCAAGACGACATGATGAAGAGGTATAAACTCATGCAATATGATGAAAACCCCATATTGTCGATGGCAACAATACAATACGTGCCTTGCTGCCCCTACTGTCACTGGGAAAAGACACCGCAAGATTGAACCCAAAGCTAAGCACTTCTCCCATTGCAAGAAAGATCAATCTAGTAGGGCAAACCAACCTAATAATTCGAAGAGACTTGCAAAAATAACCAATCATACATAAAAGAATTTAGAGAAGATACAAATATTATTCATAGATAGACTTGATCATAAACCCACAATTCATCGTTCTCAACAAACACACCGCAAAAAGAAGATTACATCGAATAGATCTCCACAAGAGAGGGGAAGAACATTGTATTGATATCCAAAAATAGAGAAGAAGCCATCTAGCTAATAACTATGGACCCGTAGGTCTGAGGTGAACTACTCACACTTCATCTAAGGGGCTATGGTGATGATGTAGAAGCCCTCCGTGATTGATGCCCCCTCCGACGGAGCTCCGGAACAGGCCCCAAGATGGGATCTCGTGGATACAGAAAGTTGCGGCGGTGGAATTAGGGTTTTGGCTCCGTATCTGATCATTTGGGGGTACGTAGGTATATATAGGAGGAAGGAGTACGTCGGAAGAGCAACAGGGGGCCCACGAGGGTGGAGGGCGCGCCTGGGGGGTAGGCGCCCCCCTACCACGTGCCCTCCTCTCTTGTTTCTTGACGTAGGGTCCAAGTCTCCCGGGTCTTGTTCGTTGAGAAAATCACGTTCCCGAAGGTTTCATTCCGTTTGGACTCCGTTTGGTATTCCTTTTCTTCGAAACCCTAAAATAGGCAAAAAAACAGCAATTCTGGGCTGGGCCTCCGGTTAGTATGTTAGTCCCAAAAATAATATAAAAGTGGATAATAAAGCCCAATAATGTGCAAAATAGTAGATAATATAGCATGGAGCAATCAAAAATTGTAGATACGTTGGAGACGTATCAAGCATCCCCAAGCTTAATTCCTGCTCGTCCTCGAGTAGGTAAATGATAAAAATAGAATTTTTGATGCGGAGTGCTAATTGGCATAATTTTAATGTAATTCTTCTTAATTGTGGTATGAATATTCAGATCCGAAAGATTCAAGATAAAAGTTTAATATTGACATAAAAATAATAATACTTCAAGTATACTAACAAAGCAATCATGTCTTCTCAAAATAACATGGCCAAAGAAAGTTATCCCTACAAAATCATATAGTCTGGCTATGCTCTATCTTCACCACACAAAATATTTAAATCATGCACAACCCCGATGACAAGCCAAGCAATTGTTTCATACTTTTGACATTCTCAAACTTTTTCAATCTTCATGCAGTACATGAGCGTGAGCCATGGATATAGCACTATAAGTGGAATAGAATGGTGGTTGTGGGGAAGACAAAAAGGGAGAAGATAGTCTCACATCAACTAGGCGTATCAACGGGCTATGGAGATGCCCATCAACAGATATCAATGTGAGTGAGTAGGGATTGCCATGCAATGGATGCACTAGAGCTATAAGTATATGAAAGCTCAACAAAGAAACTAAGTGGGTGTGCATCCAACTTGCTTGCTCATGAAGACCTAGGGCATTTTGAGGAAGCCCATCATTGGAATATACAAGCCAAATTCTATAATGAAAAATTCCCACTAGTATATGAAAGTGATAACATAGGAGACTCTCTATCATGAATATCATGTTGCTACTTTGAAGCACAAGTGTGTTAAAAGGATAGTAACATTGTCCCTTCTGTCTTTTTTCTCATTTTTTTATTTGGGCCTTTTCTCTTTTTTTATGGCCTCTTTTCCCCTTTTTTCGTCCGGAGTCTCATCCCGACTTGTGGGGGAATCATAGTCTCCATCATCCTTTCCTCACTGGGACAATGCTCTAATAATGATGATCATCACACTTTTATTTTTCTTACAACTCGATACTTAGAACAAAATATGACTCTATATGAATGCCTCCAGCGGTGTACCGGGATATGCAATAAATCAAGAGTGACATGTATGAAAGAGTTATGAATGGTGGCTTTGCCACAAATACGATGTCAACTACATGATCATGCTAAGCAATATGACAGTGATGGAGTGTGTCATAATAAATGGAACGGTGGAAAGTTGCATTGCAATATATCTCGGAATGGCTGTGGAAATGCCATAATAGGTAGGTATGGTGGCTATTTTGAGGAAGGTATATGGTGGGTGTATGATACCGGCGAAAGGTGCGCGATATTAGAGAGGCTAGCAAAGCTGGAAGGGTGAGAAAAGTGCGCATAATGCATGGACTCAACATTGGTCATAGAGAACTCATATACTTATTGCAAAAATCTACAAGTTATCAAAGAAAAGTATTACGCGCATGCTCATAGGGGGATAGAGCCACTCATAAGGAAGACAATCAAAAAATAAATCATGCTCCGACTTGATCACATAACGGTTCACCATACTTGCATGCTACGGGAATCACAAACCTTAACACAAGTATTTCTCAAATTCACAACTACTCAACTAGCATAACTTTAATATCACCATCTTCATATCTCAAAACAATTATCAAGCATCAAACTTCTCATAGCATTCAACACACTCATAAGAAAGTTTTTACTATTCTTGAATACCAACCATATTGGGATTATTTAAGCAAATTACCATGCTATTTAATACTCTCAATATAATCTAAGTTAAGCATGATAGATCAATAGTTTCTATAAAAAAATCCACCACCGTGCTCTAAAAGATATAAGTGAAGTAGTAGAGCAAAATTATATAACTCAAATGATATAAGTGAAGCACATAGAGTATTCTAACAAATTCCAAATCATGTATGGCTCTCTCAAAAGGTGTGTACAGCAAGGATGATTGTGGTAAACTAAAAAAAATAAAGACTCAAATCATACAAGACGCTCCAAGCAAAACACATATCACGTGGTGAATAAAAATATAGCTCCAAGTAAAGTTACCGATAGAAGTAGATGAAAAGAGGGGATGCCTTCCGGGGCATCCCCAAGCTTTGGCTTTTAGGTGTCCTTAGATTATATTGGGGGTGCCATGGGAAACCCCAAGCTTAGGCTCTTGCCACTCCTTCTTCCATAATCCATCAAATCTTTACCCAAAACTTGAAAACTTCACAACACAAAACTTAAAGTAGTTAGCGAAAGAAAACAAAAGACCACTTCAAGGTACTATAATGAACTCATTATTTATTTATATTGGTGTTAAACCTACTGTATTACAACTTCTATATGGTTATAAACTATTTTACAAGCCATAGATTCATCAAAATAAGCAAACAACACACGAAAAACAGAATCTGTCAAAAACAGAACAATCTGTAGTAATCTGTAGCTAGCGCAAGATCTGGAACTCCAAAAATTCTAAAATAAATTTCTGGACGTGAGGAATTTAAATATTAATAATATGCAAAAATAATTAACTAAATATCACTTCCCAAATAAAAATGGCAGCAGTTCTCGTGAGCACTAAAGTTTCTGTTTTTTACAACAAGATTAACAAGACTTTCCCCAAGTCTTCCCAACGGTTCTACTTGGCACAAACATTAATTAAACACAAAAAACACAACCTAAACAGAGGATAGATAAATTATTTATTACTAAAAAGGAGCAAAAATCAAGGAATAAAAATAAAACTGGGTTGCCTCCCAACAAGCGCTATCGTTTAACGCCCCTAGCTAGGCATAAAAAGCAAGGATAGATCTAGGTATTGCCATCTTTGGTAGGCAATCCATAAGTGGCTCTCATAATAGATTCATAAGGTAATTTAATTTTATTTCTAGGAAAGTGTTCCATGCCTTTCCTTAACATAAATTGGAATCTAATATTTCCTTCCTTCATATCAATAATTGCACCAATCGTTCTAAGGAAAGGTCTACCAAGAATAATAGGACATGAAGGATTGCAATCTATGTCAAGAACAATAAAATCTATGGGCACATAATTCCTATTTGCAATAATAAGAACATCATTAATTCTTCCCATAGGTTTCTTAATAGTGGAATCCGCGAGGTGCAAATTTAGAGAGCAATCATCAAAATCACGGAAACCTAACAAATCACACAAAGTCTTTGGAATCGTGGAAACACTAGCACCCAAATCACATAAAGCATAGCATTCATGATCTTTAATTTTAGTTTTAATAGTTGGTTCCCACTCATCATAAAGTTTTCTAGGGATAGAGACTTCTAATTCAAGATTTTCTTCATAAGATTGCATCAAGGCATCAACGATATGTTTACTGAACGCTTTATTTTGACTATAAGCATGAGGAGAATTTAGCACGGATTGCAACAAGGAAATAAAATCAATCAAAGAGAAATTTTCATAATTAAATTCCTTGAAATCCAAAATAGTGGGTTTAGCAACATCGAGGGTTTTAATTTCTTCAATCCCACTTTCATCAATTTTAGCGTCAAGATCTAAAAACTCCGAATTCTTGGAACGTCTTCTAGGTAAAGGTGGATCATAATCAGTCCCATCATTATTAAGATTCATATTGCAAAACAAAGATTTAATAGGGGACACATCAATAACTTTTAGATATTCATCTTTATTTTCATAGCAATCCAGTTTAGCGGCCATCCTATTAACTAAGGTGGCTTGCTTGTCCGAAATTTCAGTGGTCAACTTCTCAAGACGACCAATTTGGGATCTTAAACCATCAAATTCTTTAGACATATCATCGAGCTCTTTATTCATAAAACTCATAAAACTTTTTTGTTCCTTAAGCTCGTTTCTAAAGAAACTATTATGCTCGAATTGCAAGACCATAAAACTCATAACGTTGTTTTCGATTTCTTCTAACCTTTTAAGGTGAAGATCACCAAATCGTGGAAGAGCCATCGTGACAAGCAAAAAAAACTAACACACAAGCAAACAAAAAGCTAGCGGGCAAAAAGAGACAAATAGAGAAAGAGAGGGGGGATAGAGAGAGAGGGCGAATAAAACGACAAGGGTGAAGTGGGGGAGAGGAAAACAAGAGGCAAGTGGCAAATAATGTAATGCGGGAGATAGGGATTGTGATGGGTACTTGGTATATTGACTTCTGCGTAGACTCCCCGGCAACGGCGCCAGAAATCCTTCTTGCTACCTCTTGAGAACTGCGTTAGTTTTCCCCGAAGAGGAAGGGATGATGCAGCAAAGTAGCCTAAGTATTTCCCTCAGTTTTTGAGAACCAAGGTATCAATCCAGTAGGAGGCTACGCGCGAGTCCCTCGTACCTGCACAAAACAAATAAATCCTCGCAACCAACGCGATAAGGGGTTGTCAATCCCTACACGGCCACTTACGAGAGTGAGATCTGATAGATATGATAAGATAATATTTTTGGTATTTTTATGATAAAGATGCAAAGTAAAATAAAAGCAAACTAGAAAGCAAAGGAAATAACTAAGTAATGTAAGATTAATATGATGAAGATAGACCCGGGGACCATAGGTTTCACTAGTGGCTTCGCTCAAAAGCATAAGTATTCTACGGTGGGTGAACAAATTACTGTTGAGCAACTGACAGAATTGAGCATAGTTATGAGAATATCTAGGTATGATCATGTATATAGGCATCACGTCTGAGACAAGTAGACCGACTCCTGCCTGCATCTACTACTATTACTCCACTCATCGATTGCTATCCAGCATGCATCTAGAGTATTAAGTTAATGAAAACGGAGTAATGCCTTAAGCAAGATGACATGATGTAGAGGGATAAACTCATGCAATATGATGAAAACCCATCTTGTTATCCTCGATGGTGATACGTCTCCAACGTATCTATAATTTTTGATTGCTCCATGCTATATTATCTACTGTTTTGGACATTATTGGGCTTTATTATCCACTTTTATATTATTTTTGGGACTAACCTATTAACCGGAGGCCCAGCCCAGAATTGCTGTTTTTTTGCCTGTTTTAGGGTTTCGAAGAAAAGGAATATCAAACGGAGTCCATATGGAATGAAACCTTCCGGAACGTGATTTTCTGAACAAACAAGACCCGGGAGACTTGGACCCTACGTCAAGAAAGGAAACAGGAGGCCACGAAGTAGGGGGCACGCCCACCCCCACCAGGCGCGCCCTCCACCCTCGTGGGCCCCCTGTTGCTCCACCGACGTACTCCTTCCTCCTATATATATCCATGTACCCCCAAACGATCAGAAACGGAGCCAAAACCCTAATTCCACCACCGTAACTTTCTGTATCCACGAGATCCTATCTTGGGGCCTTTTCCGGAGCTCTAACGGAGTGGGCATCGATCATGAAGGGCTTCTACATCAACACCATAGCCCCTCCGATGAAGTGTGAGTAGTTCACCTCAGACCTACGGGTCCATAGTTAGTAGCTAGATGGCTTCTTCTCTCTTTTTGGATCTCAATAGAATGTTCTCCCCCTCTCTTGTGGAGATCTATTCGATGTAATCTTCTTTTTGCGGTGTGTTTGTTGAGACCGATGAATTGTGGGTTTATGATCAAGTATATCTATGAATAATATTTGAATCTTCTCTGAATTCTTTTATGTATGATTGGTTATCTTTGCAAGTCTCTTCGAATTATCAGTTTGGTTTGGCCTACTAGATTGATCTTTCTTGCAATGGGAGAAGTGCTTAGCTTTGGGTTCAATCTTGCGGTGTCCTTATCAGTGACAGTAAGGGCGGCAAGGCACGTACTGTATTGTTGCCATCGAGGATAACAAGATGGGGTTTTCTTCATATTGCATGAGTCTATCCCTCTACATCATGTCATCTTGCTTAAGGCGTTACTCTGTTTTTAACTTAATACTCTAGATGCATGTTGGATATCGGTCGATGAGTGGAGTAATAGTAGTAGATGCAGGCAGGAGTCGGTCTACTTTTCTCGGACGTGATGCCTATATACATGATCATACCTAGATATTCTCATAACTATGCTCAATTATGTCAGTTTCTCAATAGTAATTTGTTCACCCACCGTAGAATACTTATGCTCTTGAGAGAAGCCACTAGTGAAACCTATGGCCCCCAGGTCTATCTTTATCATATTGATCTCCTACTACCTAGTTATTTCCTTTGCTATTTACTTTACCTTTATTTTACTTTGCATCTTTTATCATAAAAATACCAAAAATATTATCTTATCATATCTATCAGATCTCACTCTCGTAAGTGGCCTTATAGGGATTGACAACCCCTACTTGCGTTGGTTGCAAGGATTTATTTGTTTTGTGCAGGTGCGAGGGACTCGCATGTAGCCTCCTACTGGATTGATACCTTGGTTCTCAAAAACTAAGGGAAATACTTGCGCTACTTTGCTGCATCATCCCTTCCTCTTCGGGGAAAACCAATGCAGTGCTCAAGAGTTAGCAAGAAGGATTTCTGGCGCCATTGCCGGGGAGGTCTACGCAAAAGTCAACATACCAAGTACCCATCACATACCCTTATCTCCCGCATTACATTATTTGACATTTGCATCTCGTTTTCCTCTTCCCCACTTCACCCTTGCCGTTTTATTCGCCCTCTCTCTCTCTATCCTCCCTCTCTATTTGCCTCTTTTTGTTTGCTTGCTTTTTTTGTTTGCTTGTGTGTTAGTTTGCCTGCTTGTCACGATGGCTCTACCTAAATTTGGTGATCTTCACCTTGAAAGATTAGAAGAGATCGAAAGCAATGTCAGGAGTTTCATGGTCTTGCAATTTGAACATAATAGTTTCTTCAGAAACGAGCTTAAAGAACAGAAAAGTTTTATGTGTTTTATGAATAAAGAGCTTGATGATATGTCTAAAGAATTCGATGGTTTAAGATCCCAAATTGCTCATCTTGAGAAATTAACTGCTGGAATTTCGGATAGGCAGGCTACCTTAGTTAATAAGATGGCCGCTAAACTGGATTCCTATGAAAATAAAGATGAAGATCTAAAAGTTATTGATGTGTCCCCTATTAAATCTTTGTTTTGCAATATGAATCTTGATAATGATGGGACTGAATATGATCCACCTTTACCTAGAAGGCGTTCCAAGAATTCGGAATTTGTTGATCTTGATGCTAAAATTGATAAAAGTGGGATTGAAGAAATTAAAACCCTAGATGTTGCTAAACCCACTATTATGGATTTCAAGGAATTTAACTATGAAAATTGCTCTTTGATTGATTGTATTTCCTTGTTGCAATCCGTGCTAAATTCTCCTCACGCTTATAGTCAAAATAAAGCATTTACTAAACATATCGTTGATGCCTTGATGCAATCTTATGAAGAAAAACTTGAATTGGAAGTTTCTATCCCTAGAAAACTTTATGATGAGTGGGAACCAACCATTAAAATTAAAATTAAAGATCATGAATGCTATGCTTTATGTGATTTGGGTGCTAGTGTTTCCACGATTCCAAAGACTTTGTGTGATTTGTTAGGTTTCCGTGATTTTGATGATTGCTCCCTAAACTTGCACCTTGCGGATTCCACTATTAAGAAACCTATGGGAAGAATTAATGATGTTCTTATTGTTGCAAATAGGAATTATGTGCCCGTAGATTTTATTGTTCTTGACATAGATTGCAATCCTTCATGTCCTATTATTCTTGGTAGACATTTCCTTAGAACGATTGGTGCAATTATTGATATGAAGGAAGGAAATATTAGATTCCAATTTCCATTAAGGAAAGGCATGGAACACTTTCCTAGAAAGAAAATTAAATTACCTTATGAATCTATTATGAGAGCCACTTATGGATTGCCTACCAAAGATGGCAATACCTAGATCTATTCTTGCTTGTTATGCCTAGCTAGGGCATTAAACGATAGCGCTTGTTGGGAGGCAACCCAATTTTATTTTTATTCCTTGCTTTTTGCTCCTGTTTAGTAATAAATAATTTATCAAGCCTCTGTTTTGGTTGTGTTTTTTTGTGTTTAATTAGTGTTTGTGCCAAGTAGAACCGTTGGGAAGAATTGGGAAAAATCTTGTTGAACTTGCTGTAAAAAGCAGAAACTTTAGCGCTCACGAGAACTGCTGTCATTTTTATTTGGAGAGTGCTATTTAGTTAATATTTTTTGCAGATGATTAATAGATAAATTCCTCACGTCCAGAAATTTATTTTAGAATTTTTGGGGTTCCAGATCTTGCGCTAGCTAGAGATTACTACAGACTGTTCTGTTTTTGACAGATTCTGTTTTTCGTGTGTTGTTTGCTTATTTTGATGAATCTATGGCTAGTAAAATAGTTTATAAACCATAGAGAAGCTGGAATACAGTAGGTATAACACCAATATAAATAAAGAATGAGTTCATTACAGTACCTTGAAGTGATCTTTTGTTTTCTTTCGCTAACGAAACTCACGAGATTTTCTACTTTAAGTTTTGTGTTGTGAAGTTTTCAAGTTCTGGGTAAAGATTTGATGGATTATGGAACAAGGAGTGGCAAGAGCCTAAGCTTGGGGATGCCCATGGAACCCCCAAGATAATCTAAGGACACCTAAAAGCCAAAGGTTGGGGATGCCCCGGAAGGCATCCCCTCTTTCGTCTACTTCTATCGGTAACTTTTCTTGGAGCTATATTTTTATTTGCCACCTGGTATGTTTTTTACTTGGAGCGTCTTGTATGACTTGAGTCCTTGCTTGTTAGTTTACCATAATCATCCTTGCTGTACACACCTTTTGAGATAGCCATACATGATTTGGAATTTGTTAGAATATTGTATGTGCTTCGCTTATATCTTTTGAGTTATATAATTTTGCTCTAGTACTTCACTTATATCTTTTAGAGCACGGTGGTGGATTTATTTTATAGAAACTATTGATCTCTCATGCTTCACTTAGATTATTTTGAGAGTCTTGATAGCATGGTAATTTGCTTAAAATCCTAATATGCTAGGTATACAAAGTTAGTAAAATTTTCTTAGGAGTGTTTTGAATACTAAGAGAAGTTTGATGCTTGATGATTGTTTTGAGATATGGAGGTAATAATATCAAATTCGTGCTAGTTGAGTAGTTATGAAATTGAGAAATACTTGTGTTGAAGTTTGCAAATCCCGTAGCATGCACATATGGTAAACGTTATGCAACAAATTTGAAACATGAGGTGTTATTTGATTGTCTTCCTTATGAGTGGTGGTCGGGGACGAGCGATGGTCTTTTCCTACCAATCTACCCCCCGAGGAGCATGCGCGTAGTACCGAGGTTTTTGATGACTTGTAGATTTTTGCAATAAGTATGTGAGTTCTTTATGACTAATGTTGAGTCCATGGATTATACGCACTCCCACCCTTCCATCCTTGCTAGCCTCTTCGGTACCATGCATTGCCCTTTCTCACATTGAGAGTTGGCGCAAACTTCGCTGGTGCATCCAAACCCCGTGATATGATACGCTCTTTCACACATAAACCTCCTTATATCTTCCTCAAAACAGCCACCATACCTACCTATTATGGCATTTCCATAGCCATTCCGAGATATATTGCCATGCAACTTTCCATCATTCCATTCATCATGACACATTCATCATTGTCATATTGCTTAGCATGATCATGTAGTTGACATAGTATTTGTGGCAAAGTCGTCGTTCATAATTCTTTCATACATGTTACTCTTGGTCCATTGCATATCCTGGTACACCGCCGGAGGCATTTATATAGAGTCATCTTTTGTTATAGTATGGAGTTGTAATCATTAAGTTGTAAATAAATAGAAGTGTGATGATCATCATTTTCTAGAGCATTGTCCCAAGTGAGGCAAAAAAAAGAGAAACGCCATAAAAAAAGAAACCCCCCCCCCCCACAAAAAGGAATATCAAACGGAGTCCAAATGGAATGAAACCTTCGGGAAAGTGATTTTCTCAACGAACAAGACCCGGGTGACTTGGACCCTATGTCAAGAAAGGAAACAGGAGGCCACGAGGTAGGGGGCGCGCCCACCCCCACCAGGCGCACCCTCCACCCTCGTGGGCCCTCTGTTGCTCCACCGACGTACTCGTTCCTCCTATATATATCCACGTACGCACAAACGATCAGAAACGGAGCCAAAACCCTAATTCCACCACCGTAACTTTCTGTATCCACGAGATCCCATCTTGGGGCCTGTTTCGGAGCTCCGCCGGAGGGGGCATCGATCATGGAGGGCTTCTACATCAACACCATAGCCCCTCCGATGAAGTGTGAGTAGTTCACCTCAGACCTACGGGTCCATAGTTAGTAGCTAGATGGCTTCTTCTCTCTTTTTGGATCTCAATACAATGTTCTCCCCCTCTCTTCTGGAGATCTATTCAATGTAATCTTCTATTTGCGGTGTGTTTGTTGAGACCGATGAATTGTGGGTTTATGATCAAGTCTATCTATGAATAATATTTGAATCTTCTCTGAATTCTTTTATGTATGATTGGTTATCTTTGCAAGTCTCTTCGAATTATCAGTTTGGTTTGGCCTACTAGATTGATCATTCTTGCAATGGGAAAAGTGCTTAGCTTTGGGTTCAATCTTGCGGTGTCCTTTCCCGGTGACAGTAAGGGCAGCAAGGCACGTATTGTATTGTTGCCATCGAGGATAACAAGATGGGGTTTTCTTCATATTGCATGAGCTATCCCTCTACATCATGTCATCTTGCTTAAGGCTTTACTCTGTTTTTAACTTAATACTCTAGATGCATGTTGGATAGCGGTCGATGAGTGGAGTAATAGTAGTAGATGCAGGCAGGAGTCGGTCTACTTGTCTTGGACGTGATGCCTATATACATGATACCTAGATATTCTCATAACTATGCTCAATTCTGTCAATTGCTCAACAGTAATTTGTTCACCCACCGTAGAATACTTATGCTCTTGAGAGAAGCCACTAGTGAAACCTATGGCCCCCGGGTCTATCTTTATCATATTGATCTCCTACTACTTAGTTATTTCCTTTGCTATTTACTTTACCTTTATTTTACTTTGCATCTTTTATCATAAAAATACCAAAAATATTATCTTATCATATATATCAAATCTCACTCTCGTAAGTGGCCTTATAGGGATTGACAACCCTATTTGCGTTGGCTGCGAGGATTTATTTGTTTTGTGCAGGTGCGAGGGACTCGTGCGTAGCCTCCTACTGGATTGATACCTTGGTTCTCAAAAACTGAGGGAAATACTTACGCTAGTTTGCTGCATCATCCCTTCCTCTTCGGGGAAAACCAACGCAGTGCTCAAGAGGTAGCAGATGGCAACAATACAATACGTGCCTTGCTGCCCCTACTGTCACTGGGAAAGGACACCGCAAGATTGAACCCAAAGCTAAGCACTTCTCCCATTGCAAGAAAGATCAATCTAGTAGGCCAAACGAAACTGATAATTTGAAGAGATTGCAAAGATAACCAATCATACATAAAAGAATTCAAAGAAGATTCAAATATTATTCATAGATAGACTTGATCATCAACCCACAATTCATCGGTCTCAACAAACACACCGCAAAAAGAATATTACATCAAATAGATCTCCACAAGAGAGGGGGAGAACATTTTATTGAGATCCGAAAAGAGAGAAGAAGCCATCTAGCTAATAACTATGGACCCGTAGGTGTGAGGTGAACTACTCACACTTCATCGGAGGGGCTATGGTGATACATGTAGAAGTCCTCCATGATCGATGCCCCCTCCGGCGGAGCTCCGGAACAGGCCCCAAGATGGGATCTCGTGGATACAGAAAGTTGCGGCAGTGGAATTAGGGTTTTGGCTCCGTATCTGATCGTTTGGGGGTACGTAGGTATATATAGGAGGAAGGAGTATGTTAGTGGAGCAACAGGGGGCCCACGAGGGTGGAGGGCGCGCCTGTGAGGGTAGGCGCGCCTAGGGGGTAGGCGCACCCCCTACCTCATGGCCTCCTCCTTGTTTCTCGATGTAGGGTCCAAGTCTCCCAGATCTTGTTCATTGAGAAAATCACGTTCCCGAAGGTTTCATTCCGTTTGGACTCCGTTTGATATTCCTTTTCTTCGAAACCCTAAAATAGGCAAAAAAACAGCAATTCTTGGCTGGGCCTCCGGTTAGTAGGTTAGTCCCAAAAATAATATAAAAGTGTATAATAAAGCCCAATAATGTCCAAAACAGTAGATAATATAGCATGGTGCAATCAAAAATTATAGATACGTTGAAGACGTATCAGCGGGTCATGGGAACAACGGTAAGCGCAAAGCGGATAATAGCTTGGACTTTATGGCTAACACCAACACCCAGGATAATGGTCAGCGCCGTAAGGGTAAACCACCCCAGAGGGGTGGAGGATTAGGTCCCAATCTTGAGCGCCTATTAAACCAGCCTTGCCTAAAGCACGAGTCGTGAGAGAGGCCAGCTATGCACCTTTGGAAGGATTGCTTTATCGTGCGGGAGTTTAAAAATCGAATCTGTTCCAATATGACCATGGACCGCCCGACGGTTCAGGAGGCGGTTCTCATGGGCCGGGTTATGGTGGAGGCAGCTCCGGTTCAGGATTCCAAGGCAAGCAAACCGGACATGGCAATCAAGGCAGTCAGGGCAACCAGGGAGGTTATAATCATCTGGGGAGTCAGCAGCAGCAACAATCGGGTTATCAGAGTAATCTAAAATAGTTGCATAGTGGGCAGTACCATGTCTTCACCACTAGCTTATGTAAGCGCGATCAGAAGCTTCATAAAAGGGCAGTAAACTCTGTTGAACTGGTAGTGCCCTGTTATCCGCGCTGGTCTGAACAACCCATTTTGTGGAGTCGAGAGGATCATCCACCCCGGGTTGATAATCCGGGTCACCTTGCATTAGTGGTGGCACCTCAGGTTGGAGGGTACAAGTTCACCAAGGTACTCATGGATGGAGGGAGCAGTATCAATATTCTTTATTATGAAACCTTCCGTCGCATGGGGTTGACAGATAAAAATCTTAAACCGTCGAACACCGTTTTTCATGGTGTGGTGCCTGGTAAATCGGCGTACCCAGTTGGTAAGATAGCTCTAGAGGTTGCTTTCGGAGATGATCATGATTCAAGGTCAGAAACATTGACTTTTCAAGTGGTGAAAATCAAGAGCCCATATCATGCCCTGTTTGGACGGCCGGCTTATGCTAAGTTTATGGCAAGGCCTTGTTATGTTTATCTGCAGCTTAAGATGCCGGGTCATAAGGGGACCATCACAGTGCATGGGAGTCGGAAGATTGCTTTGGAATGTGAAGAAGGTGATGCGACCTATGCTGACTCGGTCTGTGCAACAGAGGAATTGAAGTTCTACAAAGACAATGTTGATCCGGCTGATATGACTTCTCTGAAAAAGACAACTACAGAGCATGATCCGGATTTGAAGTTTAAATCGGCTGAGGAGACTAAGCTGGTTGACTTTGTTCCTGGCGATTCATCCAGGTAGTTCAACATCAGTGCTAACCTGGATCCGAAATAGGAAAACACGCTCATCGAGTTCATCTATGAGAACCGGGACATCTTTGCATGGAAACCTTCTGATATGCCAGGTGTATCGAGGAAACTCGCTAAGCACACTCTTAATATAGATCCTAAGTTTAAACCGGTCAGGCAGTCTCTCCGCCGCTTCAATGAAGAAAGGCACAAGGATATTGGCGAGGAGGTAGCCCGGCTTTTGGCAGCATGGTTTATTGTGGAGGTCTTTCACCCTGAGTGGCTAGCTAATCCGGTGTTGGTACTTAAGAAGAACGACACTTGGTGTATGTGTGTGGACTACACAGATTTGAACAAGGCCTGTCCAGCTGATCCCTTTGCTCTCCCTCGTATTGATCAAATCATTGATGCTACGACGGGTTGTGACCGTTTGTGTTTTCTGGATGCTTATTCTGGTTATCATCAGATCAAAATGGCAGTTAAGGACCAGGAGAAGACAACTTTTATAACTCCCTTTGGAGCCTTCTGCTATGTATCTATGCCTTTTAGGCTCAAGAGTGCCCAGGTGACTTATCAGCGCTGTGTACAGAATTGTCTTCATAATCAGATTGGGCGCAATGTTCATGCTTATGTGGATGATATTGTGGTAAAGTTCAGAAAGGAGGAAACATTGATAGATGACTTGAAGGAGACTTTTGATAACCTTCAGGTTTATAAGATGATGCTTAATTCGGCCAAATGTGTCTTTGGTGTATCGGCAGGCAAGCTCTTGGGTTTTCTGATGTCTAACAGGGGCATTGAAGCTAATCCATAGAAGATCAAAGCTATTACGTCTCTGGCTAAACCGGCGTGTATTAACGATTTTCAGCATCTGGCGGGTCGTATTGTAGCATTGAGCCGGTTTATCAGCCGTTTGGGAGAAAAGGCAATCTCTCTGTATCAGATGATGAAGAAGACAAACCATTTCATCTGGAGTGATGGTGCCAGTGAAGCCTTTGAGAGTTTAAAGCGGCAGCTAGCTGAGCCGCCTATCCTTGCTGCTCCTGTTGATAAAGAGCCCTTGTTGTTGTATGTGGCTGCTAATGCCCGGGTTGTTAGTGCGGCTATTGTTGTGGAGCGCAAGGAGGCCGGAAAGGAGTATCCGGTTCAACGGCCGATTTATTATATCAATGAGGTGCTTATTGAGTCCAAGTAGAGGTATCCACATTGGCAGAAACTGGTGTATGGAGTTTTCATGGCAAGTCGGAAGCTCAAGCAGTATTTTCAGGGTCATCCTATCACTATGGTCAGTTCTGCCCCCTTGGGGGATATTATCCCAAATGGGGAAGCAACTGGCCGGGTTGCCAAATGGGCCATTGAGCTTGGACCTCACGGGTTAAAATATATGCCTCACATAGCAATCAAGTCCCAAGCACTTGTGGATTTCATCAACGACCAGAGTTGCAAGCACCAGAGGAAAAGCCATATAACACTTATTGGACTATTCATTTTGATAGGTCCAGACAATTGGAGGGCTCGAGGGCTGGAGTCGTATTAACTTCCCCACGAGGTGATAAGTTTTGCTATGTTCTCCGTTTAATGTTCCCTTGCACTAACAATGCAGCTGAATATGAGGCCTTGCTCCATGGTCTTCAGATGGCTAAGGAGATGAATTTAAGCCAGGTTAAGTGCTTTGGTGACTTGGACCTGGTAGCTCAACAAGTGTCTGGCACTTGGGATTCCAAGGATCCACTCATGGCAGCATATCGTCGGGAAGTGGATATTGTTGCAGGTCACTTCAAAGGTTATCAGGTGGATCATGTGGACCGGCGAAAGAATGAAGCGGCGGACGCTTTAAGTCATTTGGGTTCTCAATGTAAACCGGTTCCACCCAATGTCTTTCTGGATGTTTTGCATAACCCGTCGGTCAAGCTACCTACGGAGGAGGATTTGGCTGTTCCTGACCCGGAGGTTCAGTTAGTGGCAGCTCTTCATGTTATCCCGGATTGGACGGTCCCATACCTGGTGTACATGAACTGGGGCAAGTTACCGGAGGATGAAACTTTGGCCAGGAAGATAATCTGGCGGTCTAAGTCAATGACTATTGTCAATGGAGAATTGTATCATTGCAGTGTAACAGGGGCGTTTCAGCGTTGTGTGTCTCCTCAAGAAGGTTGTGATATTTTGCATGAGATCCACGAAGGAGATTGTGGTCACCATGCCGGTTCATAATCCTTGGTAGCTAAGGCTTTTCGTCACGGTTTCTATTGGTTGACGGCTCATGTTGATGCTGAGGATTTGGTAAAGAGGTGTGATGGTTGTCAGAAGTTTGCACGCCACGCTCATGTTCCGGCTCAAGAGTTAAGGATGATTCCAATCACTTGGCCGTTTTCAACTTGGGGGCTGGATATGGTTGGGCCCTTTAAGAGGTCCAAGGACAAGAACACCCAACTTTTGGTGGCGGTTGATAAATTCGCCAAGTGGGTGGAGGCAGAGCCAGTCAGTAAGTGTGATGCAGCCACGACGGTTCAATTCATCAAAAAGGTGATATTCCATTTTGGTTTTCCACACAGCATAATAACTGATAATGGTACTAATCTGTCCAAGGGTGCTATGGAAGAATTTTGTCAACGTGAGCACATCCGGCTTGACGTGTCATCAATGGCTCACCCACAATCTAATGGTCAAGCAGAGAGAGCCAATCAAGAGATTTTGAGAGGTATCAAGCCCCGGCTTATGGTTCCTTTAAAGCGGACACCGGGTTGTTGGGTGGAAGAGTTACCTTCTGTGCTATGGAGCATCAATACCACACAGAACAGATCTATGGGTTATACACCTTTCTTCCTGGTTTACGGAGCAGAGGCGGTTCTCCCTAGTGACATCCGTCATGACTCACTCCGTGTGGCGGCTTATGTTGAAGCTGATAATGAGAAAGCACGTCAGGATTCACTTGACCTGTTAGATGAGGAGCATGATATTGCAGCGGCTCGTTCGGCGATTTACCAGCAAGACCTGCATCGTTATCACAGCCGCTGGGTTAAAACCAGAACTTTTCAGGAAGGCGATCTGGTGCTCCGACTCATCCAGGATCAGACTGATATGCACAAGGTGTCCCCACCTTGGGAAGGACCTTTTGTGGTCAGCAAAAATCTGCACAACGGATCATACTACCTTATCGATGTTCGAGAGCACAAAGACTCATGTAAATCGGAGGAGGAGACCCAACGGCCATGGAATATAGCTCATCTTCGGCCTTACTATACTTGAGCCACAGGCTGTTCTTATGTACATAGTTATGACAATGTATATATTATGATCAATATAATAAACCGGAGCCTCAGCTAAAGCGGGGTCTCTGTTGTTTTACATCATGTGTGGTTACATGGGGGCTTCTGTTTATAAAGCGGAGTTCTATTTACCCATTGATCTGGCTTATAAAGCAATATATATATATATATATATATATATATATATATATATATATATATAAAGTCACTTGGGGGCTTGGTCGTATTCGAACCATAGCTACACCTCTTGATCGGCATAAGGCCACCAGGGAAATCACTTGGGGGCTTGGTTGTATTTGAACCATAGCTACACCTCTTGATCGGCTTAAGGCCAAAAGGAAATCATGTGGGGCCAAAGAGAGTGTTGCAAAAGCACAACTCAAACATATGCACCCACTGAGCACAGCTCAAAATATTGCTCGGGGGCTCTTTGCTTCTCAAAGAACAAAGAAGTCTACACACTTGTAATAGGCTATCAAGCCAGGCTTGGAAGCCAGGTGTATTCACCTAAAACCCTGGGTTATCCTACCTTTTTAAGTAAGCCACTCCGTCCAGGTAATCCTGGTATGACCCGCCGAACGTTTGACAAGTCAATCTCATAGATCCTGAACTTGTCAAAGTTAAAACAACGATTGGTTAATGTGAGGTCCATCTTAAAAGGCTTCGAAAAATGGTTTAACTCAGTGGCTTGGCAGCCCATGAAAAGCCTCGATTTTGGGCCTGGCAGCCCATGAAAAGCCTTGCATATTCTTTTTATGTTTTTATTTGCCAAAATTTTTCTCCTTTGGTGAGATTCATAATATCTTATGATAAACTGGCGTTTATTGACCCGGGTTGGCTTTCAACGATAAGTTGTCAGTACATGATCAATTATAATCTGATGTTTATTGTCCCGGTCTGGTTTCGACTACAAGTCACCATCATTATATGTAAACCGGTGTTTATTATAACCCGGTACGGTTTTATCATAAACCGGCAAAACATGGAAGGAGTTATCAATACTCAAGATTGAGGTTATCACTCTTACTATACAAAAAGTTGGTCAACCAACAGTGTGATTCAATATCACAGGTATCATCTCTTTCATCTTTGATTATTTTCAAAGTACAGCCTTGGTTATAAACCCCGGCTATATATTTGGGCATCATGACCCATCCTGCGGTAAACCGCCAAGACACTTTCAACTTCTTGTATGCATGAACAATTTGAATAACACCGCTACGGATTATGAACATACTATATCCTAAAGCATGACGGATTAACAGTATCAGGCAAAATAAATATGCGCGATGGCATAGCAGACCAAGTGTTTTGAACTAGCCTATTACAAAGGCGCTTTAATGCCCAAACAGAATAATTGTTTTCAGCAAGTGTGGCAGTACGCTGAAGGCTAAACCGGCCTCCAGATCATGACTCATCACCAGGCTGACTTGAAGGTTGTGGATCGTCTTGCGCTGGTGCATCCTCCTCCTCTCTACCCAGTGGCTGGAAGTCAATGGTTGCCCAATCGATTCCAGTTAAGTCTTGGAACACAGGTTCATCGCTTATAAGGTTGGAGGGGTCAACATCAGGGGCATAGGTGTGCTTACGGATTGGCGGAATAAGATCTTCTACATCATGTGTTGGCGCAGGAAGTCTTTTATGATCAGAATCATAAACCGGCTGATAGTGAGAGAGATCTGTTTCTTCAACCAATTTGCTCACTAAGGGGTGCATTTCCTTTGTCGAACTTCGAAGATCATCATTGTTAAACTCTGAACCGTTCTCCTTTATACCAGGATAGCCGCTGCCTATATCCGACGAGTCAAGATCTGGTATCCATGCCTTAGCCCGGATTAGCGCAATCAGCGCACCTAACCTTGCAGCTGATCTTTTTAACTCGTCCAATCGGGCAGGCAGCATTGACAACTTCTCAAGAGTTTCCTTTATCAAAGTTGGAGGCGGTTTGTTATGAGCAGCAGTGCAAATGGCCCGTTGGGCTCCGGAATATAACTGCTCTATAAGAGTATAGGCAGCCTTCAACTTCATCCGCATGTCAGAGCCCAGATGGATAATGCAAGTTCATGTGTCATTGCGAGCATCAGTAAACCGATAACTGATAAGATACTGTATGTTGAAAACTTCAGGTGAGGATACTTACCAAACACAGCAGCGGTCATGGCATTTATTTGCCGCTTTAAACCGGTCAGCTCTTCGGCCACTGGTTTAAGGGCTCCTTCTGCGTCTTCATCTCTCTTTTGCAATGCGGTTTTCTCTATGCCCCAATCCGCCCGTTCCTTCTTAAAAGTTTCCTTCTGCTTCTCCATGGCTGCTAAGGCACTGGTCAGTTCCTCTTTGGCTTTGGAGGTTTCTGCTTGCTGGGATTTGATATTTTCTTGAAGATCAGCGGTTTGGGCTTCCTTTTTGCTCAACTCAGCCTATAAGAGAAAGACATATTATGAGGTGGCAGTGAATATTTTAAGTACCAAGCACATAACAAGTTATACACTTGGCACTTGGGGGCTAATGCCTATTTGCTTGATTATCAAAAAAAAATTACAAGTCCCAAGCGCAATACAAGTATTATTCTTGGCATTTGGCGGCTAATGTACATTTGCTCAAAGTAATATTGGTCAAAGTCCCGGTTCAGCTTGGAAAGATAGACCGGCCCTTGGGGACTACACATGCAAAAGTTAAAAGATTACAATTCTAAAGTACCGGTTCATCTTAAAAAGATCAACCGGCCCTTGGAGGCTAAGCATGCAAAGTTGAGATATTTCAAAGTCCCGATTTAGATTGGCATCATAAGTCGGCCCTTGGGGGCTACTGGAGTTGGTACTTGAAATTGGACATAAGATAGAAACAGTTATGTAGTTACCTCATATCGCTCCTTCATCAGATTCACTAAACCGGCTTCATAGTCGCGGTTTGTGTACAGACGGTTTAAAAACCCAATATGAAGGGCGTAGCTTGACAAGTCGGTGATCCACTTTCCTTTGCCCACAGTAGAAAGCTCTTCCTTGGCACTATGCTTTGATAATGCAACAGGATTGCTAGGGGTGGTGTGGCCAACACCAGTAATCATAATGTCATCTTCCTTGTCACCAACAGCCTTTACTGGAGTTGACGATTTATCAGTAGCCTTAGCTGGACTTGACGGTTTATCATCAGTTCGGACCGAGCTGGTCGATTTATCAGCATGGCCTATTGTGTCAATGTCTACTTGTTCAACCAACAAAGTCATGATCTTGAGGTGGCGGATCATCAAGCACGGTGTCAGCATTTGTTCCTTCCGGTTCTGGAGTTCTCCCCGGTTCAATAACCACATTATCATCAGACGGTTTATTTACCCGAGCTTTCTTACTGGGTCTGGCCTTGGCTCTGAAAGGGAAAAATATAAAGGTTAGTATAAAACACAAGTATAAAGCGTTAAAAGATTAAGTTTAAAGTGTTTACCCAGGAACAGTCTTAAGAGGTGGGAGTTGTGTGGCCGTTGACTCGCTAGAGGGTGAATGAGGCATTCCCTTATAATTTGAATCCGACAGATTAAGAGGTTGTCAGAAATAACCTGCCTTGGGATAAGAAGTATCGGAAGTATGGGAGACCTCATATTGACATTTCCGAACCGGAGTGTTCGGTAAACCGGCTGAAGTGACTACTTGGCCGCTCTGCCGGGTTGTGCGGCGAGCTTCGTGTTGCTGCTTCTTCAAAAGAAAGTTTGGGTCCAAGTGAGCCAGGGGGGTGAGAAAATCTTCTATTCCAGATTGTTTGACGGATTTTCTGTGTTGGCAGAGTATCTGAATCGGAGGAAAGAGTAATTACCTCTGCGTCATCGGCTTGGCTGCCTGTAGCGTCATCCTGATAATAATCATTGTCAATGAGGTGTATGAAAAATGAACCAAGAGAGTCAAGTTCTACCTCTGAGTCCGGATTATTCGGGTCATCATCAACGTTCAGTTCAGAGGGTTCAGCGCTTTTCTTCTTGGCAGATCTTTTAGTAACCTTGGTCTTGGGGCGAGGTGTCTTGGCCGGTTTATCCTATGGCTTCTTCTTCCAGAACGGATCATAGCCCTGTCAAAGATGGACAAAAAATTTGAGAGAATATTTAAAAAAGGATCAAGCTAAAACAAAAGGTTATGTGATTCTTAGAGCTGGTGGTTTATTCAAGGTGCAGAAAGGACTTAGCCCTGTCTTGCTGCAAACAGCCTCTGGTTCATTCAATATTTTCTTGACTTCCTCATTAACTTCAGCCTTTGTTAGCTGAATGTTAATATGGCGTTGAGGATCTTTTAAGTCCCCTGTGTACTCACACATTAAATCGGGGCACCGGCTTAAAGGCAGAATGCTCCAGGATATCCAGCAGTGAACAAAGTCAACTCCTGTTAAACTGTTTGCCATAAAGGCTTTGAGCTTTGAGAGTTGTGCTGCGTAGTTGGATCTTTTCTTTGTAGTCAGCCTCCAAGGAAATGGATGTGTGTTGCTAAGCCAGTGAGGGCGATAACCTGGCAGAGGATTCTCATCAGTTGGAGACGTATCTCGGCAATAAAACCAAGTCTGATTCCAGTCCTTGGGGTGACTATGAAGTTTGGCGTGAGGGAAACTAACATATTTCCTATTTTGAATAGCCATTCCACCAAGTTCAGTATTGGGTCCGTCTGTAAACTCTGTACGACGGTTCAAATAAAAGAAATCCCTAAACAGTTCAACTGTGAGCTCTTCTTGAAGATAAGCCTCGCCAAATACTTGGAAATTGCAAACATTGGACACAGAGTTTGGTCCGATGTCTTGAGGATGGAGCTGGAAGCTAGCGAGCACATCTCGGAATTTTTTTGATTCGGGAGGGCTAAACCCTCGACCCAGGTGGTCAACAAACACGACTACTTCTCCATCCTTGGGCTCAGGAGGATTTTCCGGACCAGGGGCCCTCCAGTGGATGATGTCTTTCTTTGCTAAAATGTCGGTTGCAACACATCCGGTTAGTTGCTTTTCGGTAACCCAGGAAGGGACCCAGTTACAAGCATAAAATTGTTTGGTCATTTCAAATGAAAAGCTGGAAAAAGATCAAATGCCGGTTTAGGGTTTATGACAGACAAACATAAAGCGACACAATATCATAAGGAGAAGACAGAGGCTGATGCACATTGTTAAACCGGAGCCTAACATTGGAGGGTTTACAAGGATAAACGAATCGGCGGTTTAAAAGGGGACTAATGGTACCTGCCGGATTATCATTTTCTACATACCGGATTATTATTTCCTAAAAAAGTTAAACCGCCTATATTGGTAGGGAAGGTACAGATCTAAAAAAATTCTAAGTAAGGGAAAAACAAGTTTCACAGATCGATATGGTAATTTCAGATCTGCAGCGTATCAGTAAATCAAAGGATATTCAGGCTCAAAATACAGGTGTTTAAATAGTTCATCAGGTCTAGATGGGTTTTTTCTATACGAAGAAGATATTCTAAGGATGAAAAAGGGGATTACAACTATGACTGAGCAAGAAAATGTCGGAATCTGAGTTTGCTGCTTAAACTATGGAGATGAACAGAGAAGAACAGCCGCAAGCTTTGATGAACACCAAAACCCTAATGGTGAATCTACAGCAAGGGAAAGGGAAAGCTTACTGTTGCTGACGGAGCAGTGAAGGCACGCAGCGTTTCTCTGGTACGTTCAGGTTGATGCAGCGGGCAGAGATGAGGTCGACGGCGGAGCTTGACGACGGCGCCGCGTGCGAGGGTCAGGTCGGCGCAAGGAAGAGGACGCGAGGAGGCACGGGGGGGGGGGGGATGAAAAGGACCCTCGGTCTTATTTATAAGGCGAAGGGATAAGTGATAGGCATGAAAATCGAGGAGCCCAAAAATTGGATCTGTGACAGAGCTGTCGCCTCGATTGTCGGAGGCTCATTTATGGAGGTGAGATATATCCAATTTTTAAATAACAGGTGACGTCATGGTGGTTTATTACGAACCTGGAAGATGACATCATGGCGGTTTACAAGATTTATGCGAAAGTGTTGAAGGAGGTATTTTCTAAGTGTTGAAGATTGACATGAACAGGTTC
Source organism: Triticum aestivum (assembly GCF_018294505.1). Lineage (NCBI taxonomy): Eukaryota > Viridiplantae > Streptophyta > Magnoliopsida > Poales > Poaceae > Triticum > Triticum aestivum. The sequence goes on along the minus strand of NC_057803.1, from coordinate 159,044,911 downwards.
AAATCAATCTGGGGCCATGAGGGGCCGGGTTATGACCACAATGAGTTAGTCATGTTTAAAGCCCATGAAGACAAGAAGTATGGCGCTTTATGGAGGAGATCTAATATGAAGGCTCAAGGCCCAAGGGCGGATTGGGGCCCGTAGACATAAACCGCCATATGATATGTAACTTATGTTGTAAGACAAGGAAAGGTAGAAAACGAGCCGGACATGTCTATGAGCCGGCCTCGGGATTCTATAAACCACCGAGCGTCAACCTGTGTATATAAAGGAACGACCTGGCGGCGGTTTAGGGACAATAAACAATAACTCGAGAGCCAGGCAAAGCGGATTCACTCCCTGGTCATCGAAACCCCAGCAATTCCATCACAACTGGAGTGGGCTTTTACCTTCATCATAAGGGGTCGAACCAGTATAATTCCTTGCGTCCCTTGTTCCGCTTTAACCCCTTTAAGCTAACTCGTCGAGATGGCTCCACGACTAAGTCCTCTCACTAGGACATCTGTCGTGACAAAACCACGACAATAGTCGAAAGAAACTCCAGGACCGCTGACTCAAAATCGCGTCATCCTCCTTGTCGTCATCCATCTCCATACCCTCATCCTTGTTCTTTGTCTCTATTGTTGCCATTCATCATCCATCGCAACCACCTCTTCTTTGACATCATGGCCTACTACTTCGTGCTCATCTGGCGATGGCTCAAAATGGGAGAGATTGGTGTGAGGCAGAGTGGTGGTGTGGCGTGGACAAGGATGCTTGGAATGCAAGTGATTCTATCTATCGTCGACGTTGTTGCGGGTGGTGATTCTTTGACGAACCATGATGGCAGGATCAATGTGGGATAGTACGCAACGGAGGGGTTGGCCGGGATATTTTCAATGGTTTGTCGTCATAAATGGATATCAATGGGGTGTTTTATATACGTTGGGCAGGCGTGAAAGAAAGGGGACACGAAAAGCAGCTACATGTTGGTGGTAACACAGTAGGAAGCTTCTAGATATGAGAGCGATGTGGCATTGGACCGGCGACATGCAACCACCGGCTAGGCCGGAAGGGGTGCGAGGCGGCATAACATGTAGTGGATATCCATCTCAAATCTGATGGCTTACATCGGTCAGAATCGTCTTACAACATGCATAAAAAAATCTCCTGGCCCTCGTGATGAATAAAAGACAATTAGAAATATGATTAAGATGAATTTGAGGTGCATTTCATTGGAAGATATATAAACTATGACCATGGAAATTCTCACAAGATTTGGCTACTTTTTGGATGTACTTTGCTTTACAATGGATGATAAATCCAATTTAGTAGCATATGTTTAAGTGTAATGCACAAGTTAACAAGTCTCAAAAGAATGTTTACCAATGTCGCAGCTACTTATCCTGCATGCAAAGCTCCAACTAAAGGTCGTGGTCGCGTTTGGCGCCCATTGATGGTGTCTTGAACTAGGGGTACTCATCACGTCGTCTCCCGACCAGTGGGTCGGGACGAGGTCTCCCATGGCGGTTCACTAACGGACCAGTATGGACAGCCGATGACATATACGAGGAAGATTCCACAAGACTTGGTGATCAAGACAAGGATTCCTCTCCACCGACATATTCGACTAGGACTCTTGTTATCCTAGGCCTCTGGTATATTATATAAGCCAGGGCCAGGCTAGTCGATTGATCATTATGACATTACTAATCATACCCCTAGGGTTTAGACCACAATATATGATCTCGAGGTAGATTAACTCTGTACCTTGATACTTCATCAATATAAGCAAGTGCAGGATGTAGGGTTTTACCTCCATCAAGAGGGCCCGAACCTAGGTAAAACACCATGTTCATTGTCCCTGTTACCATCGATCCTAAATCCACAGCTCAGGATCCCCTACCACGAGATCTGCCGGTTTTGACACCGACAATGGTGCTTTCATTGAGAGTTCCGCTATGTGATCGACAAGGATCAATGGCTCGCCTGCAGATCAACTGCGACATCGGCATCTTCGTCTCCGGCTCGACTGGTTACCTTGGCTCGACCGAGGACTATCCTCTGCCTCCGATCATCATGTTCGGATGAGGGCCTTCATCCACATCAACTCCGATCTCTATTATGATCATGGAGGAATCATCCATGGACCTTGGGGGCTCAATGTCAACATTGCCTCGGGCGACCGTGTTGTTTTTCCAGACTTCGAGCCTGTATCCGCGGCCACCGCCTCCTCGAGAATCGCTTTGACGATTCCTTTGGTGGAATTGGGCGGAATTGAGTCTATAACAACCCTTTAAAATTTCGTCGCGTTTCCATGGAGGAATCTTCGGCGATCTATGATATACCTGAGCCCTGTCAAATCTGGACGGGAATCTAGATGAGTTTGGGGCGAGGAGTCCAGCGTCTATCTTGGAATTCCTTTGGAAGATCAAACCGTTCATTTGCTGAGGAATTCCTATATCTACCACCCCTCAAAATTTCAGCTCAATCCGACCGTTCAAACTCTGGGAACCTTCCGATGAGTGGACCAATTTTCAAATCTATTTTCTACGCGAATACAAATCCAACCCGAGTTCACGTTTCTTCATGAACGGGATATTGGACAACCTTTTTGAAGGAATTTATTTTTAGGGTATTGTGCGTTGTTCTTAAACACTAGTCCATAAAATTTTAAGTCTTTTCTAAGGTAATCTTTACCATCACGTTGGTGTCAAACCAGCGCAGCAACGTTGCTCCACGGCTGCCGACATGCGCTAGACACGTCGTCGCTTTGTTGAGCCGAGCTCAACCTCTTCGAATCATCATCTCGACGAGCCGAAAAGAGTTCGGCATCATGAAGGATAAATCTTCACCAACATCGTCACCCCACGGATTACACGGAGCAGGCACACCGGCATCGCCGCACGGTCACTTCATCAAACCTGTATTGAACACGTCACAAGTTATGACCTGCGTCGGCGTGGCTGCACTGTTGCTTCTTTAAGATGATGCCCATCGCGCTGAACTGCTTCAACACCTCGGCCGGCATGGCAGCTGCAACATCTCCTTACCGACCTGCTCCATCACCTCGGCTGGACCGGGGGCTTCGTCATCTCTTCATCAACCTACTCCGGAGAGTTCGACATCACCAGCCGACCAGCTTCGTCACCTCGGCTGTTTCAGGGGCTTTTGCCTCACAATATCGACCATGTTGCATCACCACTTCGTCAAGCTGGGCTCTCCGCTTGATCACCTCAGGCTTGGGGGCGGGTACCTCAGCCAGGCCGAGGACTACTTCTTCATCCCGCCACAAGCCTAGACCTCTTCATCAACGATCAAAGTTTGATCGATGTTTCTTTATTTGTTCTGGTCCTCCACTATCATCGTCATCCAGGTTTTATTTTCTTAGCTATTTGTTTAGCACATAAATTAATATATAGAGAATATTTTATGTTCTTTCGTACTGCACTAATTTTGCAGAGCGGCGGCGGTCGTGTGTGTCGTTCGGTTACACATCGGATCTGAGGTCCGCCATGACGGACTAGCAGCAGACGCGACTTGTGAGGACGTGTTGCGCATCATGGGAGATCATGAACGGCTATGTCCCAGCCGAGCACGCGCACGCAACATCAAGCTAGCGCTGGCACTAGTACTATTACTATATGCAAATCCATGAACGCCCTCATGTGTCTCTTTGGATTGCTACAACAAATAAGTGATAGGTCTCCGTCGTATCTACTTTTCCAAACACTTTTGCCCTTGTTTTGGACTCTAACTTGCATGATTTGAATGGAACTAATCCGGACTGACGTTGTTTTCAGCAGAAATGCCATGGTGTTATTTATGTGCAGAAACAAAAGTTCTTGGAATGACCTGAAACTCCACGGAGAGTATTTTTGGAAATAATAAAAAATATTGGCAAAGAATCAAGGCCGGGGGGCCCAGACCCTAGCCACGAGGGTGGGGGGCGCCTGCCCTCTTGTGCGCGCACCCTGCCTCGTGGGTCCCCTGGAGCTCCACCGACCTCAACCTTGACTCTATATATTCGTGTTCGGGGAGAAAAAAATAAAGGAGAAGGATTAATCACATTTTATGATACGGAGCCGCCGCCAAGCCCTAAACTCTCTTGGGAGGGCTGATCTAGAGTCCGTTCGGGGCTCCGGACAGGGGAATCTGTCGCCATCGTCATCATCACCAATTTCATGATGCTCACCGCCGTGCGTGAGTAATTCCATCGTAGGCTTGCTGGACGGTGATGGGTTGGATGAGATTTATCATGTAATCGAGTTAGTTTTGTTAGGGTTTGATCCCTAGTATCCACTATGTTCTGAGATTGATGTTGCTATGACTTTGCTATGCTTAATGCTTGTCACTAGGGCCCGAGTGCCATGATTTCAGATCTGAACGCATTATGTTTTCATGAATATATGTGAGTTCTTGATCCTATCTTGCAAGTCTATAGTCACCTACTATGTGTTATGATCCGGCAACCCCGAAGTGACAATAATCGGGACCACTCCCGGTGATGACCATAGTTTGAGGAGTTCATGTATTCACCATGTGTTAATGCTTTGGTCCGGTACTCTATTAAAAGGAGGCCTTAATATCTCTTAGTTTCCGCTAGGACCCCGCTGCCATGGGAGGGTAGGACAAAAGATGGCATGCAAGTTCTTTTCCATAAGCATGTATGACTATATTCAGAATACATGACTACATTACATTGATGGATTGGAGCTAGTTCTGTGTCACCCTAGGTTATGACTGTTACATGATGAACCGCATCCGGCATAATTCTCTATCACCGATCCATTGCCTACGAGCTTTCCATATATTGTTCTTCGCTTATTTACTTTTCCCTTGCTATTGTTATCATCACTACAAAACACCAAAAATATTACTTTTGCTATCATTACCTTTTGCTATCGTTACCACTACTATCATATTACTTTGCTACTAAACACTTTGCTGCAGATATTAAGTTTCCCGGTGCGATTGAATTGACAACTCAGCTGCTAATACTTGAGAATATTCTTTGGCTCCCCTTGTGTCGAATCAATAAATTTGGGTTGAATACTCTACCCTCAAAAACTGTTGCGATCCCATATACTTGTGGGTTATCAAGACTATTTTTTGGCGCCGTTGCCGGGGAGCATAGCTCTATTCTTTGAGTCACTTGGGATTTATATCTTCTAATCATTATGAAGAACTTGAGAGACCCCAAAACAAAAATTTATCCCTCAACTACGAGGGGAGGTAAGGAACTGTGATCTAGCTCTGCACTTGATTCACCTTTTGTTTTGAGTAAGCTTGCGACACTTAAACCTGCTTCTGCTATTAATTCTGGTATGTTGCATATTATTGATGATGCCACTTCTGCTATGCATGATACTTATGATGAAACTACTTCTATGCTTGATACTACTGTGCCACTTGGTGAATTTCTTGATGCAACTTGCTAGGGCTAGAGATAATGAAATTATTGAAACTGATAATACTGATGAAAGTAATGATGAAGGCTCTCCTAATAAATATGAATTACCCGTTGTGCCTGAGGGCTATGTTATGGATGAAGAAACTAAAAGAGACTTTCTTGCTTGCGATGATAGAAGTGATCTTAAGAAATTATTAGCTAAGCTTAAACAAAAAACTCTGAATGCTAGAATGAAATATGATCCTGCTTATGTACTTCACCTATCTTTGTTACTCTTAAGGATTATGAATTCTCTATTGATCCTGATATAATTACTTTGATAGAATCTGATCCTTTTTATGGGTATGAATCTAAAACTGTTGTGGCACATCTGACTAAATTAAATGATATAGTCACCCTGTTCACTAATGACGAGAGAACTCGCTACTTTTATATCCTTAAAATATTTCCGTTCTCATTAAAGGGTGATGCTAAGATATGGTTTAATTCTGTTGATCCTAGTTGTCTGCATAGTCCCCAGGATATGATTTATTACTTCTCTGCTAAAATATTTCCCTACTCATAAGAAACAAGCTGCTTTGAGGGATATATATAATTTTGTGCAAATTGAAGAAGAGAGTCTCCCACAAGCTTGGGGGAGGCTTCTCCAATTACTTAATGCTTTGCCTGATCATCCTCTTAAGAAAAATGAAATACTTGATATCTTTTATAATGGACTAACCGATGCTTTCCAGAGATTACCTGGATAGTTGTGCTGGTTCTGTTTTCAGGGAAAGAACACCAGATGAAGCTGAAATTCTATTGAATAATATGTTGACAAATGAAAATAATTGGACACTTCCTGAGCCAGCTCCTGAGCCAACTCCTGAGCCTATTCCTAAACCAACTCTGAAGAAAATAGGTGTTCTATTTCTCAGTCCTGAAGATATGCAAGAGGCAAAGAAATCTATGAAAGAAAAGGGTATTAAAGCTGAAGATGTTAAGAATTTGCCTCGTGGCGAAGAAATACATGGTCTTAATTTACCGCCTATTGAAGAAACACATGGTCTTGATAACCCGACACAGGTAGTAAAGGTAAATTCTCTCTATAGATATGATAAAGCTGAAATCCCATTTACTAAGTTTGTTAGCCCATGCTTGGATGAGTTTGATGACTTTATGGTTAAACAAGAAAACTTCAATGCTTATTTTGGTAGAGAATTAAAACGCAATGCTGATATGCTTGAACACTTGGGTGATTATATGGCTAATATTAAAGGTGAACTTAAACTTATTAGTAAACACGCTTCTATGGTTACCACTCAAGTAGAACAAGTACTTAAAGCTCAAAATGATTTGCTCAGTGAATTGAATAGTAAGAATAATGACTATGTTGTTAGAGTGGCTACTAGAACTGGTAAAATGACTCAGGAACCTTTGTATCCTGAAGGCCACCCTAAGAGAATTGAGCAAGATTCTCAGAGAAATAATATAGATGCGCCTAGTCCTTCTAAAAGGAAGAAAATAAAAATGATAAGACTTTGCATGCTTCTAGTGAACCTGTTGTTGACACACCTGAGAATCCCAATGATGTTTCTATTTCTGATGTTGAAACACAATCTGGTAATGAACATGAAATTAGTGATAATGTTAATGATGATGCTCATGTTGATGCTCAACCTAGCAATGATAATGATATAGAAATTGAACCTACTATTGATCTTGATAACCCACAATCAAAGAATCAACGTTATGATAAAAGAGACTTTGTTGATAGGAAACACGGTAAGGAAAGAGAGCCTTGGGTTCAGAAACCCATGCCTTTTCCTCCTAAGCCATCCAAGAAAAAGGATGATGAGCATTTTGAGCGCTTTGCTGAAATGATTAGACCTATCTTTTTGTGTATGCGTTTGACAGATATGCTTAAAATGAATCCTTATGCTAAGTATATGAAAGGTATTGTTACTAATAAAAGAAAGATACCGGAAGCTGAAATTTCCACCATGCTTGCTAATTATACTTTTAAGGGTCGAATACCTAAGAAACTAGGAGATCCAGGAGTACCAACTATACCATGCTCCATTAAAAGAAACTATGTTAAAACTGCTTTATGTGATCTTGGAGCCGGTGTTAGTGTTATGCCCCTCTCTTTATATCGTAGACTTGATTTGAATAAGTTGACACCTACTAAAATATCTTTGCAAATGGCTGATAAATCAACTGCTATACCTGTCGGTATTTGTGAGGATGTGCCTGTTGTGGTTGCAAACGTTACTATTTTAACGGACTTTGTTATGCTTGATATTACCGAGGACGATAGTATGTCTATTATTCTTAGAAGACCTTTTTGAATACTACAGGGACTGTTATTGATTGCACCAAAGGCAATGTCACTTTTCATGTTAATGGTAATGAGCATACGGTACACTTTCCGAGGAAACAACCTCAAGTCCATAGTATCAATTCTATTGGAAAAATGCCATCGATTATTTTTGGAGGTTTTGAATTTCCTCTACCTACTGTCAAGAAGAAATATGATATTCTTATTGTTGGGGATGTCCATATCCCCGTTGAGGTAACCTAGTGTTATTCGAAATTTCTCCGGTTCCATGTTACTTGAAATGAGTTTGTTAACAAGACTTGATCAACCTTGTTAGTGGATACCTTTTGATGAGCATGAGATGGATGAAGTTAGAAAGAACAACTCTTTGTACCCTCTTTTTACTTTCTGTTATTTATATTAAATAAAGCAAAAATAGTAATTTATGTCTGTTTTCTGAATTATTCGTGCAATATAAAAATACCCCGAAAATAAAAATTCTCCAAATGCCTTGAAATTTAAACATGATTTTTTCTGGAATATTTGAGAATATCTGGCACTGAGAACACAGCAGGGGAGCAAGCATCGGGCCACGACGGTCCACGGTGCGCCTGCCCCCCTGGGCGCGCCCACCTGCCTCGTGGGCTGCTACCTCTTGAGCACTGCGTTGGATTTCCCCGAAGAGGAGAGGATGATGCAGCAAAGTAGCGTAAGTATTTCCCTCAGTTTTTGAGAACCAAGGTATCAATCCAGTAGGAGGCTATGCGCGAGTCCCTCGTACCTACACAAAAACAATAGCTCAACGCAACCAACGTGCTTAGGGGTTGTCAATCCCTTCACGGTCACTTACGAAAGTGAGATCTGATAGAGATGATCAATAATATTTTTGGTATAGAGATGCAAAGTGATAAGTAAAAGGCAAAGTAAAAAAGCAAAGCAATAGTAAAGTGATGAAGATTGATATGATGAGAAAGAGACCCGGGGCCATAGGTTTCACTAGTGGCTTCTCTCAAGAACATAAGTATTCTACGGTGGGTGAACAAATTACTGTTGAGCAATTGACAGAATTGAGCATAGTTATGAGAATATCTAGGTATGATCATGTATATAGGCATCACGTCCAAAACAAGTAGACCGACTCCTGCCTGCATCTACTACTATTACTCCACTCATCGACCGCTATCCAGCATGCATCTAGAGTATTAAGTTAAAAACAGAGTAACGCCTTAAGCAAGATGACATGATGTAGAGGGATAGTTTCATGCAATATGAAGAAAACCCCATCTTGTTATCCTTGATGGCAACAATACAATACGTGCCTTGCTGCCCTTACTGTCACCGGGAAAGGACACCGCAAGATTGAACCCAAAGCTAAGCACTTTTCCCATTGCAAGAAATATCAATCTAGTAGGCCAAACCAAACTGATAATTCGAAGAGACTTGCAAAGATAAACAATCATACATAAAAGAATTCAGAGAAGATTCAAATATTATTCATAGATAGTCTGGATCATAAACCCACAATTCATCGGTCTCAACAAACACACCGCAAAAATAAGATTACATCGAATAGATCTCCACGAGAGAGGGGGAGAACATTGTATTGAGATCCAAAAAGAGAGAAGAAGCCATCTAGCTACTAACTATGGACCCGTAGGTATGAAGTAAACTACTCACACTTCATCAGAGGGGCTTGGATGATGATGTAGAAGCCCTCTGTGATCGATGCCCCCTTCGGCGGAGCTCCGGTACAGGCCCCAAGATGGGATCTCGTGGATACAGAAAGTTGCGGCGGTGGAATTAGGTTTTTGGCTCTGTATCTGATCGTTTGGGGGTACGTGGGTATATATAGGAGGAAGAAGTACGTCGGTGGAGCAACAGGGGGCCCACGAGGGTGGAGGGCGCACCTGGGGGGTAGGCGCGCACCCCTACCTCGTGGCCTCCTGTTAATTCACTTGATGTAGGGTCCAAGTCTCCTGAGTTGTATTCGGTGAGAAAATCACGTTCCCGAAGGTTTCATTCCGTTTGGACTCCGTTTGATATTCCTTTTCTTCGAAACCCTAAAATAGGCAAAAAAACAACAATTCTGGGCTGGTCCTCCGGTTAATAGGTTAGTCCCAATAATAATATAAAAGTGGATAATAAAGCCCAATAATGTCCAAAACAGTAGATAATATAGCATGGAGCTGTAACATCCCAAATTTTCAATTTGGAATGTTATACATTAGATTATCAATGCATATCATATATTATTTGCTTTTGGTTTTGATCCTAGAAATCCTAAGCAACTCAAGGACCCACGAAGAGAGTTGGGGATTTCGTTATTTTCATATTTGAGTTTTCTCAAAAATTGAGAATAGGATCATTTGATTTTTATTTATTTTATCATCAATTATTTCTATTACAAAATTTTGAGAGAGGGAATAAAATGACTTTCCCAAAATAAAGAAATATTGAGGATTTAATAAGGAAATCAAATAAGATTTTATTTCAGAGTTTTTCGATATTTTATTTGAATTTAGCAAAAATTATGCGTTTTTCAAAATTGCATTTAGGTCCCAAATAAATGTTCACTTTGTCCGGCTTGATTTTAGAAGTCGGGGAAAATTTATTTCGGGATTTTTGGAGTCCGTTTAGTATTTCTATTTATTTTTTTCTTCTGCATGTAATTATATAAAAAAAATCCGACATACGGGCCGTGTCCGACCGGGACTCCGGCCCGCGTAGGCTTTATAAGCCGGGGGGAGCCCAGCCGAAGCCAGCCAGCCCCGCGCCCCTGAACCCTAGTGCCGCCGCCCGCCCGCGCCCGACCCCGCCGCCGCCGCCGCCGCGTCGCCGCCTCGCCGACCCGCCGCCCGAGGTTCGCCTCATAACCCGCGCCGCCGGTTTTTAAAAAAAACCGATCAGTTTTCCGTCGGTTTTCGTCGGTTTTTTTTTTAGTTTTCGTTTTTTTAGATAGGTTTTTTTTGGTTTAGGTTAATTAGCGAGCGTTCGGTCGTTCGTTCGTTTTAACGAACGTTCTCATCGTTTAGATCCGGTTAACGAACGTTCGTTCGTTAATCCGTTCATCGTTTTTCTTTTTCGTGGATTTTCCGCGATTATTTTGTGATCGCGATTTCTGATCCGATTTTCGTTTTAGTATAACTTTTCGCTCGTTTATCGGAATCGGGCGATTCAAGTGCCTAGAGTTTCGTCTCAAAACCCTCTATCTGTTTAACCAACTTAAAAAAGTTTTTGCTACTGTAAAATTTGACTTAGATCCAGATTAGTAGAACAAAGTTGTTTTCTTTCGCCGTTTGACTTTTGTTGCTTCGTTCGATTTGATTCTTTTTGCAAACCGGAGTTCTTAAGTTGAACTTTATGGTTAGTGCACTTATTTGACTTTTACATGTGCATTAGATGAGTGCTTATTGTATGCTTGTTTGTTTGTCTGCGATAGAATACCCGGAGTACGCCGCCTGTTACTTCAAATCTCTAGGTTTCGCGGATCATCAGCAAGGCAAGTAACACTTTGATCATACCTTTTCTACTACCCAGTTTTATTGCATTAGATCAAATCCTCAAACATTGCATGATTAGGATCTAATTAAATTGTGGGATGGGAAATAGTTGAGGTAGTACCTATTACCTGTTATATTATCAAACCTTTGGGACTTACTTCTATGTTTGCCATTATGCCATGTTATGCTAGTAGACATGGGTTGGGTGAGGGATATCCATGTCAGATGTGAGTTTATTAATTAATGGTTTATCTAAGGTGGCAACTTAAACACACATCTGGGTGGATTGAGGTACCTGGGTATTCTAGGATTGCCTGTTTTTTTATGGACCGCCACCCAGGCCCAAAGGGATCATGAGATTTTTCATACTAGAAACTTCCGTATGCAGCCACAAGCCATTATGGGCTCTGGTGTAGTTGATTATGTCGTGCGAACTCTTACAGGGTAGACAAGCAGATGTAGGGGAAAGTAGGTGTAACGGTCTATCCATCGTAAGGTGCTAGCGCTTATGAAAGACTATGTCTCGGTCATCCGTCTTCTCAAACACCATGTAGTGCGAGAAACCAAACGGAGGCGATCGAGTCTTGTGGGGAAAAGTGCACAAACCTCTGCAGAGTGTACAAACTAATCATGGTTAGCCGTGTCCCCGGTTATGGACGTTTTAAGTATCTAGTACTTGGATTATCATGTGAATCTCAACATGTTACTCTAAATTAATTTTGTTGGGTTTTGTTAATGATGATGCTTAATTGGGATTGAGGATGGTGGCAACCATTCTCAATGTTTAACAACCACCATGATAGTTAAATGAATTTATTCCTTTGAAGTAGGGAAAAATTGGCTTTACGCAAAATTTTAACCATAGAGCTTTCCACCAGCCAAATATGCATATAGTATAGCCGCTTCATTCCATTACTCTCTATGTGTTACCTTGCCAGCATATTCCATGTGCTGACCCGTTTCGGGCTGCAATGTTAATGTTGCAGACTTTTCAGACGACGATTAAGGAGTTTTTAGGTCGTGGTTCTATACTCAGTGATGCCGTTGGAGTTGATGGACTCACTTATCTTCTAACCCTTCCGCTGTTATCGTTATTAGATGGCCTTAAGCCATATTTATTGTAATAAGTTCTTTAGGATGGCGGATGCAAGGACCAAGTTCACGCAACCATTATATACTTTTTTACTTATTTTTGCATTAATAGAGCAGACGAGTAAAAAAAGCAAATCTATTTAGGATAATAATTGGATAAGAGACCCTCCTGGAAGAACAAGGAAGGCGTTAAGAGACCCTCCTGGCCCAACCCTAGACACTCTAAGATCCTTTTTCAAACCTGCTCTGCTCCCAACCGGATGAAGATACACCCTTTGAACGTCACTTGAAGGAAGTCACTAGATACCTGAACATAGCAGTACCAAGCTTCACCGGAACCTACAACGCCACTTTACCTGAAGAAGAGCGCTGGATGATTGAAGTTCAAGTTCCAGGAAGGACGTTCATGCCAGTCACTGAGCCCATAGAGTTTTCTATTGATTCACCAACTTGGAGTCTAGGAAAGAGCATGGCAGCTCACATCGCCATGGGACGCATTGGAGAAGTCTACCACAATGATCTCAAGGATACTATCTACCAGATTTGTGGGCGCCGAGATGAGCACTAGGAGATGATCAGCACCCGGAAGGATAGATCAGTTGCAGCTTTTATCCAGGAGTTAAACCAGCACATTTGACGATAGGAGAACCAGATGTGCGCCGACATGATAGACCTGAAGAAGGCAAGGACAAGAATCAAGGAACTAGAGGAAGAACTCAAGGCTACACGTGAAGATTATGAAGAGGAAATTGAAGTATTGGTGGATAAGAATGCCGACCTAACAATGAAGATCGGGATATTTATGGGAGGCCCTACACCAGTAGATGAAGACGAAGAACCCAAGGAGATTCGCCCGGAAGACTACATCATCATCGACGACACCGAATCGGACCCAGGTGACAGCGATGATGACTATGTTGATGAAGCCGGAGCAGATATCATGGAGTCTGCAACTGAAGAATATTTCTAGTATACCACCTCATCAGTAGTAGTAGTAGTCCACCATGTAAATACAGTAGTCCGAGCACTTTTGCGATAGTTAGATCGATTGTATGCCCTTGTTTCATTGAATGAAGTGAATTGTTTGCTTTTGCCTCATGTGCATATGGGTAGTGTTTTCTCTTTAGACCCCCTCTATTCTTAAATCTCATCTTTTCTAAACCCTCAGATGCCTCCGAGACGTGACCCTAGATTTACCTTTCCACCGGAGCTCACCCAGTTGATCCAGCAGCAGAACACATTGATGCAGTTGCTAGTCCAGAATCAGAATCAGGGGAACAACAACAACAATCCAGCACCACCACCACCACCTGTTGATCACTTAGCCTGTTTTCTTAGGCTGAAGCCATCGGTGTTTTCCAGTAGCACCGAGCCGATAGTAGCAGATGATTGGCTCCGCAAGACAGCTAGAGAGTTGACTACAGCAGGATGCACATATGCGGAGAAGGTGAAGTTTGCCGCACATCAGCTTGAAGGACCCGCAGCATCATGGTGGGAGAATTTCACAGCCACTTTCCCTGTCGACACTGTCACATGGGACCAGTTTCAGCAGGCTTTTCGAACTGCCCATGTTTCAGCAGGAGCTATGGCCATGAAGAAGCGTGAGTTTCGCAACTTGCGCCAAGGAGGACGGACAGTTGGCCAGTATGTGGAGGACTTTAGTAAATTAGCACGTTATGCCCCAGATGACGTTGCTACGGATGCAGCAAAGCAGGAGAAGTTTCTGGAAGGACTGAATGATGAGTTGAGCATGCAGTTGATGGTAGAAACCTTCAACAACTACCAGGAGTTGGTAGACCGTGCTCTTATGATTGAAAGCAAGCATCAGCAAATTGAGAACCGCAAGAGGAAGTATGGACAAGGAAAGTACAATTCTGGAGCCCAGCAGAAGCCGCGTTTTACCCCTAGATCGGGAGGACATTTTCAGCATACCCATGGAGGAGGTAGCTTGCACAATCACAACGGCACCAAGAATGGTAATGGTAATGGAGGAAGCAACGGCCAGAACCGTACCAACCCATCAACCCCAGCCAAGAAGGACCTGAGCCAAGTCACTTGCTTTAAGTGCCAGAAGACCGGTCATTATGTCAATGAATGTCCTGAAGGCCAGAATGGCAATGGAAGCTCTGGGAAGAAGCCAAACCCTTTCAACAGGGGACAGGTGAACCACGTTAACGTGGAGGAGGTTGAAGAGCAGCCGGATGCCGTAATCAGTAAGTTTTTGGTTAAGTCATTTACTGCACTCGTTCTTTTTGATACTGGTGCATCGCATTCATACATATTAAGGGGATTTGTGGATAAGTATAACCTGCCCACTAAGGTTCTTAGAACACCTATGCTAGTAAGCTCACCAGGAGCGGAGTATATGGCCAGTCAAGGATGTTTTCAAGTGCCATTGAGTATAGGTAGGCATGTGTTTCCCTCGGATTTAATCATTTTGGAATCACAAGGATTGGATGTAATTCTGGGTATGGATTGGCTGTCGATGTACGGAGGAAACATCGATTGCGCCAGTAAGACAATTTTGCTTACCACCCCAGAAGGGAGAAGGATCAAGTATGTATCCCGACATGTGCCAAAAGGGACTCAAGTAAATTGTTTAACAGGAGTTGTGCAGGAGGAAGTACTAGTGGTAAGGGATTTCCCTGAAGTATTTCCAGAAGAGTTGCTAGGCATGCCACCGGATAGAGATATTGAGTTTTTGATTGAGCTATTGCCAGGCACAGGGCCAATATCAAAGAGACCATACAGGATGCCTGCAAAGGATTTGGTGGAGATTAAGAAGCAGATTAAGGAGTTACTGGATAAAGGTTACATTCGCCCAGGTTCGTCGCCTTGGGGATCACCAGTACTTCTAGTGGAGAAAAAGGATGGATCGTTAAGGATGGTGGTTGATTATCGAGGATTGAATGAAGTAACCATCAAGAACAAGTACCCACTACCAATGATCAATGATCTGTTTGATCGATTGCAAGGAGCTAAGGTATTTTCCAAGATCGATCTGCGATCAAGATACCACCAGTTGAAGATTCGTGAATAGGATATACCTAAGACGGCTTTTACCATCAGGTATGGGTTGTACGAGTATACCGTTATGTAATTTGGTCTGACTAACGCACCTGCCTATTTTATGAACATGATGAACAAAGTGTTTATGGAGTTCTTGGATAAGTTCATCGTGGTGTTTATTGATGATATTCTGGTTTACTCGAAAAGTGAAGAGGAGCATAAGGAGCATTTGCGATTGGTACTTGAGAAGCTCAGAGAACATCAGTTATATGCCAAGTTCAGCAAATGTGAGTTTTGGTTGAAGGAAGTAGGATTCCTCGGACACGTTATATCCGGAGAAGGTATATCAGTAGATCCCACTGAAGTTGATACGGTGACCAAGTGGGAGGCACCAACAATAGTTGGAGAGATCCGGAGTTTCCTTGGACTCGCAGGATACTACCGGAGATTCATTGAGAATTTCTCAAAGATTGCAAAACATATGATGGAGTTGTTGAAGAAGGATACCAAGTTCATATGGACTGAGGAGTGTGAGGCTAGTTTCCAGGAGTTGAAGAAACGTTTGGTTACCTCACCAGTGTTGATTTTGCTAGACCAGACCAAGGACTATGAGGTGTACTGCGACGCTTCATGTCGAGGACTTGGAGCAGCGCTTATGCAGGAAGGGAGAGTTGTTTCATATGCCTCAAGATAGCTTAAGCCTCATGAGTTGAATTATGTCACGCATGATTTGGAGTTAGCAGCCGTAGTGCATGCATTGAAAACATGGAGACATTTCCTTATTGGAAACCATTGTGAAGTGTACACGGATCACAAAAGTTTCAAGTACATTTTCACGCAGAAGGAGTTAAACCTCAGACAAAGGAGATGGTTGGAGCTCATCAAGGATTATGATATGAGATTGCATTACCATCCCGGAAAGCCTAATGTAGTAGCTGACGCATTAAGCCACAAAAGCCATGTCAATACATTAATAACGGGAGAATTATGAAGGGAGTTAGCCGAAAATCTTCGTGAGCTATGTTTGGAAATAGTTCCGAGAGGCTATGTAGCAGCATTGGAGATTCAGTCAACTTTGATGGATAGAATCAGAAAAGCTCAGAAGACTGACAAGGAGATTGCCTCTATAAAGGAGAAAATAAGCGAAGGAAAGGCTAAAGGATTTCGTGAGGATGAGCACGACACCCTATGGTTTGAAGACCGTGTTTATGTGCCCAATGACCCGATGATCAGGAAGTTGATTCTGGAAGAGGCACACGATTCACCATATTCGATTCACCCAGGAAATACCAAGATGTATTTGGATTTGAAGGAGATTTTCTGGTGGACCGGAATGAAGAAAGATATTGCGGAGTATGTAGCGGTTTGTGATGTGTGTCAGAGAGTAAAGGCAGTGCACCAGAAGCCAGCAGGATTGTTACAGCCATTGCCGATACCCGAATGGAAGTGGGATAAGTTAGGCATGGATTTTATCATAGGATTACCCAGGACTCATTCCGGCTATGACTCGATTTGGGTTGTAGTTGATCGGTTGACGAAAGTAGCTCATTTCATCCCAGTAAAGACCATGTACACCAGTGCTAAGTTGGCAAAGATATACATGACCAGGATCGTATGTCTGCATGGAGTTCCGAGGAGTATCGTATCAGATAGAGGAACCCAGTTTACCTCAAAGTTCTGGAAGCAGTTGCATGAAACTTTGGGAACCAGGCTAGAATTCAGTACAACTTTTCACCCACAGACAGATGGACAGACCGAGAGAGTCAATCAGATTTTGGAGGATATGCTAAGAGCTTGTGCGCTAGATTACGGATCTAGTTCGGACGACAATTTGCCATATGCAGAGTTCTCTTACAACAACAGTTACCAAACTAGTTTAAAGATGGCCCCTTTCGAAGCCTTGTACGGAAGGAGGTGCAGGACACCGTTGTCGTTGGACGAAGTTGGAGACCGCCAGTTGTTTGGGCCTGATTTGATTAAAGAGTCTGAACAAAAGGTGAAATTGATTCGCGATAGGCTCAAGGTAGCCCAGTCCAGGCAGAAGAGCTACGCAGATTCTAAACGCAAGGAGACAGTTTACAAAGTCGGAGACCGAGTTTATCTTCGAGTATCTCCACTACGGGGAACAAAGCGCTTTGGAGTTAAGGGAAAGTTAGCACCATGATTTGTAGGACCATACCGAGTATTGGAACGTATGAGAGAAGTGGCCTACAAGTTGGAATTGCCCGAAGGATTGTCAGGAGTTCATGATGTGTTCCACGTTTCTCAGTTGAAGAAGTGCCACGCGGAGATGGCTGGCATACCTTTGAGAGACACAGTGCCATTGGAAGCAATCCAGTTGGATAACAATTTAACTTATGAGGAGAAACCAATTAAGATTCTCGAGTTTGCCAGCCGAGTCACTCGCAGCAAGGTTATCAAGTTTTGTAAGGTTCAGTGGAGCCACCACATGGAGGACAAAGCCACCTGGAAACGAGAGGAAGATTTGCTCAAGGACCACCCTCATCTATTTTCTAGCCAACCCAAATCTCGAGGGCGAGATTCATCTTAAGGGGGGTAGGTTTGGAACATCCCAAATTTTCAATTTGGAATGTTATACATTAGATCATCAATGCATATCATATATTATTTGCTTTTGGTTTTGATCCTAGAAATCCTAAGCAACTCAAGGACCCACGGAGAGAGTTGGGGATTTCGTTATTTTCATATTTGAGTTTTCTCAAAAATTGAGAATAGGATCATTTGATTTTTATTTATTATATCATCACTTATTTCTATTACAAAATTTTGAGAGAGGGAATAAAATGACTTTCCCAAAATAAAGAAATATTGAGGATTTAGTAAAGAAATCAAATAAGATTTTATTTCGGAGTTTTTCGATATTTTATTTGAATTTAGGAAAAAATATGCGTTTTTCAAAATTGCATTTAGGACCCAAATAAATGTTCACTTTGTCCAGCTTGATTTTAGAAGTCGGGGAAGATTTATTTCGGTATTTTTGGAGTCTGTTTAGTATTTCTTTTTATTTATTTTTCTTCTGCGCGTAATTATAAAAAAACGCACCGACCTACGGGCCGTGTCCGACCGGGACTCCGGCCCGCGTAGGCTTTATAAGCCGGGGGAGCCTAGCCGAGGCCAGCCCAGCCCCGCGCCCCCGAACCCTAGCGCTGCCGCCCGCCCGTGCCCGACCCCGCCGCCGCCACCGCCGCCAGCGCCGCACGCCGCCGCCGCGCCGCCGCCTGCCGTCGCCGGAGCCGCCGCGCCGCTGCCTCGCCGACCCGCCACCCGAGGTTCGCACCGTAACCCGCGCCGCTGGTTTAAAAAAACGATCGGTTTTCTGTCGGTTTTCGTCGGTTTTTTTTAGTTTTCGTTTTTTTAGAACGGCTTTTTTTCGATTTAGGTTAATTAGCGAGCGTTCGCTCGCTCGTTCATTTCAACAAACGTTCTCATCATTTAGATCCGGTTAACGAACGTTCATTCGTTAAATCGTTCGTTGTTTTTCTTTTTCTCGGATTTTCCGCAATTATTTTCTGATCGCGATTTCTGATCCGATTTTCGCTTTAGTATAACTTTTCGCTCGTTTATCGGAATCAGGCGATTCAAGCGCCTGGAGTTTCATCTTGAAACCCTCTATCCGTTTAACCAACTTAAACAAGTTTTTGCTACTGTAAAATTTGACTTAGATCCAGATTAGTAGAACGAAGTTGTTTTCTTTTGCCGTTTGACTTTTGTTGCTTCATTCGATTTGATTCTTTTTGCAAACCGGAGTTCTTAAGTTGAACTTTCTGGTTAGTGCTCTTATTTGACTTTTATCTGTGCATTAGATGAGTGCTTATTGTATGCTTGTTTGTTTGTCTGCGATAGAATACCCGAAGTGCGCCGCCTGTTACTTCAAATCTCTAGGTTTTGCGGATCATCAGCAAGGCAAGTAACACTTTGATCATACCTTTTCTACTACCCAGTTTTATTGCATTAGATCAAATCCTCAAACATTGCATGATTAGGATCTAATTAAATTGTGGGATGGGAAGTAGTTGAGGTAGTACCTATTACCTGTTATATTATCAAACCTTTGGGACTTACTTCTACGTTTGCCATTATGCCATGTTATGCTAGTAGACGTGGGTTGGGTGAGGGATATCCATGTCAGATGTGAGTTTATTAATTAATGGTTTATCTAAGGTGGCAACTTAAACACACATCTAGGTGGATTGAGGTACCTGGGTATTCCAGGATTGCCTGTTTTTTATGGACCGCCACCCAGGCCCAAAGGGATCATGAGATTTTTCATACTAGAAACTTCCGTGTGCAGCCACAAGCCATTATGGGCTCTGGTGTAGTTGATTATGTCGTGCGAACTCTTACAGGGTAGACTAGCAGATGTAGGGGAAAGTAGGTGTAACGGTCTATCCATCGTAAGGTGCTAGCGCTTCTGAAAGACTATGTCTAGGTCATCCGTCTTATCAAACACCATGTAGTGCGAGAAACCAAACGGAGGCGATCGAGTCTTGTGGGGAAAAGTGCACAAACCTCTGCAGAGTGTACAAACTAATCATGGTTAGCCGTGTCCCTGGTTATGGACGTTTTGAGTATCTAGTACTTGGATTATCATGTGAATCTCAACATGTTACTCTAAATTAATTTTGTTGGTTTTTGTTAATGATGATGCTTAATTGGGATTGAGGATGCTGTCAACCATTCTCAATGTTTAACAACCACCATGATAGTTAAATGAATTTATTCCTTTGAAGTAAGGAAAATTTGGCTTTACGCAAAATTGTAACCATAGAGCTTTCCACCAGCCAAATATGCATATAGTATAGCTGTTTCATTTCATTACTCTCTATGTGTTACCTTACCAGCATATTCCATGTGCTGACCCGTTTCGGGCTGCAATGTTAATGTTGCAGACTTTTCAGACGACAATTAAGGAGTTTTTAGGTCGTGGTTCTATACTCAGTGATGCCGTTGGAGTTGATGGACTCACTTATCTTCCAAGTCTTCCGCTGTTATCGTTATTAGATGGCCTTAAGCCATATTTATTGTAATAAGTTCTCTATGGAGACACTCGATGTAATAAGTGTGTGATTGCTACTCTGTTATAAATCCTCCGATTACTTTGTGGTGTCAGCATTACTGATCCAGGGATGACACCTGAGCATAGAGATCAGACCGTTTGAGGTCTGGTCGCTACAGGAGCAATCAAAAATTATAGATACGTTGGAGACATATCAAGCATCCCCAGGCTTAATTCCTGCTCGTCCTCGAGTAGGTAAATGATAAAAACATAATTTTTGATGCGGAGTGCTACTTGGCGTAATTTTAATGTAATTCTTCTTAATTGTGGTATGAATATTCAGATCCGAAAGATTCAGAACAAAATTTCATATTGACATAAAAATGATAACACTTCAAGCATACTAACTAAGCAATTGTGTCTTCTCAAAATAACATGGCCAAAGAAAGTTCGTCCCTACAAAATCATATAGTTTAGTCATGTTTCATTTTTGTCACACAAGAATGCTCTCATCATGCACAACCCCGATGACAAGCCAAGAAATTGTTTCATACTTTAGTAATCTCAAACCTATAAAATTTCACGCAATATATGAGTGCGAGCCATGGACATAGCACTATGGATGGAATAGAATATAATGAAGGGGGTTATGTGGAGAAGACAAAAAAGGAGAAAGTCTCACATCAACGAGGCTAATCAATGGGCTATGGAGATGCCCACCGATTGATGTTAATGCAAGGAGTAGGGACTGCCGCGCAACGGATGCACTAGAGCTATAAATGTATGAAAGCTCAACAAAAGAAACTAGTGGGTGTGCATCCAACTTGCTTGCTCACGAAGACCTAGGGCACTTGAGGAGGCCCATTGTTTGAATATACTAGCCAAGTTCTATAATGAAAAATTCCCTCTAGTATATGAAAGTGATAACATGGGAGACTCTCTACTATGAAGATCATGGTGCTACTTTGAAGCACAAGTGTGGTAAAAGGATTGTAACATTGTCCCTTCTCTCTTTTTCTCTCATTTTTTTGGGCCTTCTCTTTTTTATGGCCTTTCTCTTTTTTTGTTCCTCACTTGGGACAATGCTCTAATAATGATGATCATCACACTTCTATTTATTTACAACTCAATGATTACAACTCGATACTAGAACAAAGATGACTCTATATGAATGCCTCCGGTGGTGTACCGGGATATGCAATGAACCAAGAGTGACATGTATGAAAGAATTATGAACGATGGCTTTGCCACAAATACTATGTCAACTACATGATCATGCTAAGCAATGTGACAATGATGAATGTGTCATGATGAACGGAATGATGGAAAGTTGCATGGCAATATATCTCGGAATGGCTATAGAAATGCCATAATAGGTAGGTATGGTGGCTATTTTGAGGAAGATATAAGGAGGCTTATGTGTGAAAGAGCGTATCATATCATGGGGTTTGGATGCACCGGCGAAGTTTGCGCCAACTCTCAATGTGAGAAAGGGCAATGCATGGTACCCGAAGAGGCTAGCAAGGATGGAGGGGTGAGAGTGCGTATAATCCATGGACTCAACATTAGTCATAAAGAACTCACATACTTATTGCAAAAATCTACAAGTCATCAAAAACCTCGGTACTACGCGCATGCTCCTAGGGGGGTAGATTGGTAGGAAAAGACCATTGCTCGTCCCCGACCGCCACTCATAAGGAAGACAATCAAATAACACCTCATGTTTCAAATTTGTTGCATAACGTTTACCATACGTGCATGCTACGGGACTTGCAAACCTCAACACAAGTATTTCTCAATTTCACAAGTATCAGCTAGCATGACTTTGATATTATTACCTCCATATCTCAAAACAATCATCAAGCATCAAACTTTTCTTAGTATTCAACACACTCATAAGAAAGTTTTATTATCAATCTTGCATACCAAGCATATTAGGATTTTAAGCAAATTACCATGCTATTAAGACTCTCAAAATAATCTAAGTGAAGAACGAGAGATCAATAGTTTCTATAAAACAAATCCACCATCGTGCTCTAAAAGATATAAGTGAAGCACTAGAGCAAAATTATAAAACTCAAAAGATATAAGTGAAGCACATAGAGTATTCTACCAAATTCCAAATTATGTATGGCTCTCTCAAAAGGTGTGTACATCAAGGATGATTGTGGTAGACTAACAAGCAAAGACTCAAATCATAAAATACGCTTTAGGCAAAACACATATCATGTGGTGAATAAAAATATAGCTCCAAGTAAAGTTACCGATAGAAGTAGACGAAAGAGGGGATGCCTTCCGGGGCATCCCGAAGCTTTGGCTTTTAGGTTTCCTTAGATTATATTGGGGGTGCCATCGGAATCCCCAAGCTTAGGCTCTTGCCACTCCTTGTTCCATAATCCATCAAATCTTTACCCAAAACTTGAAGACTTCACAACACAAAACTTAAAGTAGAAAATCTCGTGAGCTCCGTTAGCGAAAGAAAACAAAAGATCACTTCAAGGTACTGTAATGAACTCATTATTTCTTTATACGGGTGTTAAACCTACTGTATTCCAGCTTCTCTATGGTTCGTAAACTATTTTACTAGCCATAGATTCATCAAAGTAAGCAAACAACACACGAAACAGAATCTGTCAAAAACAGAACAGTCGTTAGTAATCTGTAGCTAGCGCAAGATCTGGAACCCCAAAAATTCTAAAATAAATTGCTGGACGTGAGGAATTTATCTATTAATCATCTTCAAAAATAATTAACTAAATATCACTCTCCAAATAAAAATGACAGCAGTTCTCGTGAGTGCTAAAGTTTCTTATTTTACAGCAAGTTCAACAAGACTTTCCCCAAGTATTCCCAACGGTTCTACTTGGCACAAAAACTAATTAAACACAAAAAACACAACCAAAACAGAAGCTAAATAATTTATTTATTACTAAACAGGAGCAAAAAGCAAGGAATAAAAATAAAATTGGGTTGCCTCCCAACAAGCGCTATCGTTTAACGCCCTAGCTTGGCATAACAAGCAAGAATAGATCTAGGTATTGCCATCTTTGGTAGGCAATTCTTCAATGAGGCATCTATATCCCTTAGGAATTTCTTTCTTTCTAGTGATTATCAAACTCTTAGGCACAAGATCGAAAAATTCATTTGTAGCAATTGGTTCCTTAATGATAGCAAAAAGATTGGGATGAATACTTATAGATTTAAGATCCGCAGTTTCCTTACTAGATGATTCACCCTTATTTTTAGGAACATACATAAGATTGGCAATTTTATTAGGAGGACTTGGAGTATTCTTTACGGAAGAAAAAGTGGTTCCCAAGTTCGTAATGATACCCTCAAGTTTATCGATTCTACTGGAATCTAGATTTATTTTCTCATTAACTATGGGTTCCTCTTCCTTAATATTTTTCAAAGTCATTCCTACCTTAGATCCATATTGGGTAATTTTATTGTGGATCTTTTTATCTAGATTTTCAATTAATTCAATGGTAGCAACTTTATTTTCAATAATTTCAAGTCTTTGCATAACATGCTCCAAAGTTAACATAGTTCCATTAACCAAAAGAGGCAGTGAGCCAAATAAATCTAACATAGCATTATAAGAATCAAAAGTATGGCTACCCAAGAAATTCCCTCTGGTAATGGTATCAAGGATATATCTATACCAAGGACTAGCACCTACATAAAAATTGCGGAGAAGAACTGAAGTAGATTGCTTCCTGGTAGATCTATTTTGAGCATTGCAAATTCTATACCAAGCATCTTTTAGATTTTCTCCCTCCCTTTGTTTAAAATTTAGAACTTCATTCTCGGGAGACAATGGAGAAGATATGAGGCTAGCGATAACGACAAGCAAGCAAACTAACACACGAGCAAACAAAAAGCAAACGGGCAAAAAGAGGCAAATAGAGAAAGAGAGGGAGGATAGAGAGAGAGAGGGCGAATAAAACGGCAAGGGTTAAGTGGGGGAGAGGAAAACGAGAGGCAAATGGCAAATAATGTAATGCGGGAGATAGGGATTGTGATGGGTACTTTGTATGTTAACTTTTGCGCAGACTCCCCGGCAACGGCGCTAGAAATTCTTCTTGCTACCTCTTGAGCACTGCGTTGGATTTCCCCGAAGAGGAGAGGATGATGCAGCAAAGTAGCATAAGTATTTCCCTCAGTTTTTGAGAACCAAGGTATCAATCCAGTAGGAGGCTACGCGCGAGTCCCTCGTACCTACACAAAAACAATAGCTCAACGCAACCAACGCGCTTAGGGGTTGTCAATCCCTTCACGGTCACTTACGAAAGTGAGATCTGATCGAGATGATAAATAATATTTTTGGTATAGAGATGCAAAGTGATAAGTAAAAGGCAAAGTAAAAAAGCAAAGCAATAGTAAAGTGATGAAGATTGATATGATGAGAAAGAGACCCGGGGCCATAGGTTTCACTAGTGGCTTCTCTCAAGAACATAAGTATTCTACGGTGGGTGAACAAATTACTGTTGAGCAATTGACAGAATTGAGCATAGTTATGAGAATATCTAGGTATGATCATGTATATAGGCATCACGTCCGAGACAAGTAGACCAACTCCTGCCTGCATCTACTACTATTACTCCACTCATCGACCGCTATCCAGCATGCATCTAGAGTATTAAGTTAAAAACAGAGTAACGCCTTAAGCAAGATGACATGATGTAGAGGGATAGTTTCATGCAATATGATAAAAACCCCATCTTGTTATCCTCGATGGCCACAATACAATACATGCCTTGCTGCCCCTTCTGTCACTGGGAAAGGACACCGCAAAATCGAACCCAAATCTAAGCACTTCTCCCATGGCAAGAAAAACCAATCTAGTAGGCCAAACCAAACTGATAATTCGAAGAGACTTGCAAAGATAACCAATCATACATAAAAGAATTCAGAGAAGATTCAAATATTATTCATAGATAGACTGGATCATAAACCCACAATTCATCGGTCTCAACAAACACACCACAAAAAGAAGATTACATCGAATAGATCTCCATGAGAGAGGGAGGGAGAACATTGTATTGAGATCCAAAAAGAGAGAAGAAGCCATCTATCTACTAACTATGGACCCGTAGGTCTGAAGTAAACTACTCACACTTCATCAGAGGGGCTTGGATGATGATGTAGAAGTCCTCCGTGATCGATGCCCCCTCCGGCGGAGCTCCGGAAGAGGCCCCAAGATGGGATCTCGTGGATGCAGAAAGTTGCGGCGGTGGAATTAGGTTTTTGGCTCCGTATCTGATCGTTTGGGGGTACGTGGGTATATATAGGAGGAAGAAGTACGTCGGTGGAGCAACAGGGGGGCCCATGAGGGTGGAGGGCGCGCCTGGGGGGCAGGCGCGCCCCCTACCTCGTGGCTTCTTGTTAATTGGCTTGACGTAGGGTCCAAGTCTCCTGAGTTGTATTCGGTGAGAAAATCACGTTCCCGAAGGTTTCATTCCGTTTGGACTCCGTTTGATATTCCTTTTCTTCGAAACCCTAAAACAGGCAAAAACAGCAATTCTGGGCTGGGCCTCCGGTTAATAGGTTAGTCCCAAAATAATATAAAAGTGGATAATAAAGCCCAATAATGTCCAAAACAGTAGATAATATAGCATGGAGCAATCAAAAATTATAGATACGTTGGAGATGTATCATGGGCCCACGGTGGCTCTCCTCCACTTATTCCTGCACCCACACACTTCTTCTTCCTCCAACAAACACCACTAACCAGATCAAACCCGAGTCCAAGCTCATTTTGCTGCGATTTTCGATCTCCTTGCTCAAAGCACCTCTCACAAAACTGCTTTGGGGGATTGTTCCTTAGTATGTGACTCCTCCATTTGTCCAATTAGTTTTTGTTCTAGTGCTTTATTCATTGCAAATTTGTGTTGCCTAGGTGACCATGTTCTTGATCTTGCATGTCAAATTTATATGGTTCCAAGTAATTCTAATGCATGATATAGGCTCTAGGCACTTGTAGGAGTAGTTGCTATCAATTTTGTTGAGTTTGGTTCACTTTTATTTTTGAAGTTACTAAATTTTTTAGAATTTGTCATAAAATGATGAAGAGATTTTTGAGCGGCTCATCGAGTCGAAGCTCAAAGGATAAGCTAAGTGAGGAGGATAAGAGACCCAAGTATAATCTCCCTCGCACCGCGGAGGTCAGGCCGTGTGAATGGCCTTGTGGTGATTTCTTGAGAGCAGCCGGGATTTATGATGATTTCTATGAATTGGCTGAGAATGCAGGCGTCACCGCTTTCCTCCATGACCAACGCAAACAGTATCTCTTACTCACCAATATCTTTGTTCAAAACTTGCATTTCCATGCTAGGAGCTCACCACCTACGGTGGAGTTTTATTTATATGATGAGCATAAGGAGATGCCACTTCGTGATTTTTGTTGAGTTTTTTTGATCCCTTTCGAGGGCATCATAGAGGAACCACATCATGACGATGTGGATGGGTTTATTGATACCATTACTGTAGGGGAAACGAGGAAGGTTTCCGACGCACGAACTACTAGCATACACTTTCCTGTGCTACGTTACTTTGCTATATTTGCTATTAGATGCTTAATTGGGTGCGGAAACTGTGGAAACCTGAGTGCCCCTGATATTGCTATTTTGTGCCATGCCTTATTTCGTGATGATACATTTAGCATGGGTGCTATTATTGCAAAGCGGTTAAATCTTAACCGTACCAAGGGCCCCGTCTTTGGAGGCATCTTCGCCTTGCGCCTAGCTGCACATTTTAATATACCTATTCGGCATTATGAGAAGGAAGAAAAATTGCTGCCTCCTATTTATTTAGATTATAAGAGTATGGTAGCGCATGATTTTATTGTTAAGAATAGGGAAAATGAGCTTAAATACAAAATGTTCTTTGATAAACATCATCCTGAGACTATTACCCTGCCTGCTCCTTCCTTGTTTGATTTATCTGTAGGCAAGTACCTTGTTCCGTTGGAGGCCATTCATGCCTACCGGAACCCTACAGCAACTACAGAGCCAGAGCCGAAATCACAAATTGATCCTCCATGACAGTCTGATTATCAGTGGGACCCGGAGGTGATTGCCAACCAGTGGCAATCCGAGGCTTCATCGCAGTACGACCCCAACTATTACTTTGGATATCCACCAGGCCAGCCATGGCCATAGACCAACTTAGGCCAAAAGCCTAAGCTTGGGGGAGTACGTATTTTCCACCGACATTACATTCATGTTCACACACTCATTGCTAGATGTCGGTGCTCATACTTTTTCATTGTAATAACCATGCTAGTTTATTTCCTTTTATGATTTCTTCTTGTGTGTTTGAAAACCTTAAGAAAAACCAAAAAAAAAATAGTTGTAGCTTTTAGCTAGTTTTAATTTTCATGCTTGTAGTAGTAATTAAAAAGAAAACCCAAAAAGATTTCCTGTTCTTTTTTTGCTTGTTGGGAGCTTTCCCG
This sequence comes from Triticum aestivum, assembly GCF_018294505.1. Classification (NCBI taxonomy): domain Eukaryota; kingdom Viridiplantae; phylum Streptophyta; class Magnoliopsida; order Poales; family Poaceae; genus Triticum; species Triticum aestivum. Next base: position 159,017,146 of record NC_057803.1, on the reverse strand, counting down.
TGTAAATAGTTTTATTTCTTTCCCTTTCTTTGGGGGTCTATAGAAGAGGACCATAATTAAAATGTTAAAGTGACTCTTATATGCATTATTGTTGATCTAACAAAAGAGCCCATATTACCTTGTCTTCTCTCTTGAATTGAATGCTTCCAGATTCCAGCTTAGTCCAATGCATGTGCACTATTATTATTATCCACACTATTTGGTCGTGCAAGTGAAAGGCAATAATGATGATTATATGATGAGCTTATTGAGATGAGAAAAGCTGGTATGAACTCGAACTCTCTTGTTTTTGTAAATATGATTAGTTCATCGTTCCTGATTCAGCCTATTATGAATAAACATGTTTGCAATGACAATTAGAGATTATAGTTGCTTATGCCATGCTTAATTAGCTAGGAGCTTATAATGGTTTACCTTGCGTGCCAACATGCTATTAAAATGGTTGTGATGTGGTATGATAGGGTGGTATCCTCTTTTGAACGATTCGAGTGGCTTGACTTGGCACATGTTCACGCATGTAGTTGAAACAAAATCAACATAGCCTCTACGATATTTATGTTCATGGTGCATTATATCCTACTCATGCTTGCATTCGGTGTTGATTAATTTTAATGCATGTTCATGACTGTTGTCGCTCTCTAGCTGGTCGCTTTCCAGTCTTTTTCTAGCCTTCACCTGTACTAAGCGGGAATACTGCTTGTGCATTCAATCCCATAAACCCCAAAGTTGTTCCATATGAGTCCACTATACCTTCCTATATGCGGTATCTACCTGCCGTTTCAAGTAAATTTGTATGTGCCAAACTCTAAACCTTCAAATAAACATTATGTTTTGTATGCTCGAATAGCTCATGTATCAACTAGGGCTGTCCGTATCTTCCATTAGCGATCTTCTGGTAATAAGTTGTGTTACTATCTCCTTTAAGCAGCCATCTTTCTTTAGATTGTTGCAGTAAGTAAAGCTCCTCATTGACAAGGATGTCATTGAGCTCCACCAACAAACTTTGTTTATTACATAGCAACTCAGGGTCGATATTGCCATCTTCTTCCATCTCCTCAATCTTCTCCAATTCCTCCTTATTTTTTTTCTTTCTGATCCTCTCATTTCCAAATTTATTAGATCCCCATCCTTTGAAGAATTTTTTCACTCTTTTCAGCTTGATGTTCAAGACATCGACAGGGTCAGATGTATTGACATTCTTAGTCCAAATCTTTTCAACCAGAGGAAGGAACTCTTCAGACTTGAGCCAACTTAACTCGAATCTGAACTCTCTTGTGTGCGGAACTCGTACAACATGATTGTCCGAGGACACCAAGAGAGCATTATGGTCTGACATATCTCTGACCAACTTTCTAACATTAACAAGAGGGAACAGATCCTCCCAATCATTACTCATCAACACACGGTCTAATTTTTCTAGGGTCGGGTGAGCTTGGTTATTAGTCCACGTGTACATCCCCCCACACATATGGATCTCGTTCAGGCACATAGAATTTATAACTGAGTTAAACAAATCAATATAAATGGAGTGGTGCCAATTCTTATTCTTCTCCCCACTATGTCTGAGGATATTAAAGTCCCCCCCAATAAGGAAAGGTGTTTGAGTGTGGCTACAAAACTCTGCCAGCTCCACTACAAAATCATTTTTGTCACAATCATGTGCAGGACCATAAACTGTACATAAGGTCCAGACTTTCTGAATGTCGACATCAAGGAAACAAACTTGTAAAATGAATCTCCCTTTTCTCCAGGAGATAACTTCAAACTTCTCTTTTTTCACTCCACAGAGGATGCCTCCTGATTTCCCAATAGCTGGGATCCAGTCCCAATCAAAAGCATTATGAGGATCTATCTTCCTGAAGTAGCTCTCCAGAAAGTTTTTCTTATGGGTCTCTTGCAGGCAAACAAAGTCCAGGGAATGATCTCTGATCATATGAGATAGGCAGGAACTCATTCCCTTTTTTCCTGCCCCCCTACAATTTCAAAAAATTCCTATCATTTACAATGACTTTTCCTCCCTCTCCCCCCTCTGGTGGCCCTGTAATGATGGACAGGACTGCCAGTTTTGGTATTATCTTTGCCCATATCAGATTTTTGACTTCTAGTAACAGGTCTAGATATAGCAATTTTAACCTTTGGCCTTTTTTTCCTCCTGGATTTTACTAAAATAAAATTGGCCTCAGGGTCATCCCCCCATTCAGTGCTAACTGGAGTTTGATCACCCTTTCCATTAGTGATATACATCACACAGTCCCCATCCTGATTGTCAGAGGAGGGGGCATGTACATCACTATTATTTCCCCTCATTTTCTCTAATTCTCTAAGGATATCTACACTAGAGAAATTAGAGTCAGGTATAATCACGTCCATATTAGATGCCCTAAGCATAAGATCATTATAAATGATGCAACTTTTTTGTTCAAACAAATACATAGAGTATTTGGCACATCCTTTCATTTGGTAAGAGAAATCACTATGCATAAATAGGTCTCCTGCAAGAACAAGAGCCAAACGAATAATATAGTGCAGCATTCAGTGGTCACAAGTTCTTGGATGCATACGCACTGGGGGTCACATGAAGACAGCGAGGATGGACATCGATCCATATCTAGCACAAAATATGAAGAAAAAGAATACAAGTGGCAGCATTAGCCGCAGCCGCAGTTGGGGGTCAACGAAAACGCCGCTCCAACTCAGCAAACACTTTGACCTTTGTTAGCGAGCCACTAGCAGTCCAAGCACAGCCTTTCATTTCAATAGACAAAAGCCCGGCCGAGCTGGCCACGAATCCTACCATTACCATGGTACTACCATGCACGGTCTCTGATTGGATCAGGTCTCGCTTAAATCCAATCGAATGTCACGGACAAAACCCAGACCAACAATAGTATACTCGTCTCTAGCACTGCAGCGGCCTGTCAGTCGAGCTGCATCAAACCGGAGTCCGCAGAACACACATGCCGGCCTGACCAGTAAGCAATACCCATATCAGACGGACATGATAATATCTCCAATAAAAAAAGGAAAACCCACGGCACCTCCATGTGTTGAAAACACACACAGCACACAAGAAGAATACAAGCGGGGTTGCCAAAGTTTTCAACTCCGGGTGTGGAATCTGACCGCACATCGCCCCCCTTGTCCCTCAAACCATTTTCCCCGCTTATACATGGCGCCAAGTTGGGGTTTTAAATCATTTCACACAGCACCGCAGCAAGGAGCACCGCCGTGGAGTTGACCTGGAAACCCAATAATTTTTTGGGCGACCCCGCCCAATTAATAACGCTACTGCTACAGCGGGAGCGTTTGGCCTTTGCGTTGGTATGGAACGTTTTCACGTCTTGACAAAACTGGTGGTTGCGCCTGTCAATTCTGCGGTGCCGCGCTCATCCGTCGGAGCACGAATCCAAGGGGGCACAAAACAAGGTCAAATTTCGCTCGTTTCGCGTAGATGCTGGTATGGCTTGGGCGGTCGTACGTGCTGTAGTTTGTAGACTATTGTGCTGTGCACGCTTGAAAATACAGCAACACAAGTGTACATCAGTACGTATAGCTGGCTGCACGTGTAAACTCACACTGTGGAGGTCTGTTGGATTGTTGTGCCGCCGCGCCTGAAGCTTGGGACTACTCGCTGTCCGACGAAAGAAAGAAAGAGCCCTGCGTACATGTGTTTATTGAGCATCGTGTGCGGATCTTTCTCGGGCGATCGACCGGGGGTTTGGGATCTTGTGGGTGATGATTTCGCGCAGAGGACTTCGATACTCAAACCGAAGAGTCGGTGATTCTGACATGTACACGTACCGAACGTTTCCGCTTAGGATGACCCAAAAGATCCCAACAACGAGGCCCTGAACTAGCTAGCTCGGTTTTGCTTAAAGTCAACTTCTGGTATCATCTTCGTCGACCGACTGATAGGTACAGTAAAATCCATTGACACAAGTAATCTCGTCTTGGGTTTTGATATTGACGTCCCATGCAACAGCAAAATATGAATACTAAGTATTAGGACATGGCAGGAGACATTTTCGTCGACTACAAAAACGTCTGTGATGACTTCGTTAATCTCAAAATGATGTATCGGCTTAGTCTTTTAGAGGTGTTCATAAGGTAGAGTATGCGTGCGTGCGTTCATATGAATGCATGTGCATATGTATGAGCGTCCACATTTATATTGTGCTAAAAAAATTACGGCATTGTACTAGTTACACATTTTCTCTATGTCACCTACAAAACACATATACCAACAAGGTTTCTAGCCATACACATTTACATTACAAACCACTTGCAACAATAACAAAAACCACTATCTTTAAGCTGTTTATATAAAAATGTATTGACTGTCGGTGAAATCCATTGTCTTTTTTCTAGAAAATTAGTAAAATTGCACGCATGTACATAATGCTTTATGAGCACCTCTAGGCACCGTGTCAAGTCTAAGACTTAAAGGATGGGCAGACTCAACCACAAGGAAACTAATCATCCGTGACTGTAGACACTCCACATCATGAATTTTGTGGTGTTTTGTTATAGATCGACCCAGAATGTTGGTTATTGATCTATTGGATTAATAATATTCATTTTTAAGAAATGCCATCACCTTCAATTTCCATGTTACGAGGCCAAGTCCGGCCTACGCGATTTGCGAAAAGGGCTCTCGAGATATTGAAACGTTTTTCATGCAGAAAAGAAGAGATATTGAAATGTTTATAAACAATGTAAATGTAGGAGAACTGATTGTGGGTTGATGTCTTTTGTGTGTGAAAATGATTCGGATCTATTATCAGAGTTCGGCAGAAGTACAAAGCATCTCGAACATAATAAAAATTACACTAAGATTCCAACAGCCTCAAACAACCGCCAAAATGAGCCGGCAACGCGCCGCTTTCGCCGCTCCCCTACCGGAGCCAGCTTGACCTTGCCGATGACAGCCGGGAAGTCTTTGTGCACGTGCCCTTTAGGGCCAACGCCCTGGAGCCGCAGTCGTCGCTCCCCTACCGAAGTCGGTTTGACCTTGTCGATAACAGCCGAAAAGTCTTTGTGCACTTGCCCCTAAGGACCAGTGCCCTGAAATCGGAGTCATCACCGTCGAATCCTTGCATAGATCTGAAGCATCTTTGATGAAGCAACATGCCAATACAGTCTTATGAATGTCAATCAATTTTAGTATACATAGCTTGGTTTGGGAAAGTAATATAAGTTCTTTTAGATCACTACTTTATAGTGATACAAAAGGTCTTATATTACTTTAGAGAGAGAGTATTATCCAAGCAAAAAAAATAGTGATGTTTTTGTGACGTCCAAACTGAAGTAAAATTCTTCATGTTTTGCTGAAAAAGGATTATTTTGTAAAATTCCACGGAGTTCATGTAGGCTCGCTCCTTTGTTCCTTTTTTTTTGCGGGAATATTTACCCTCTTTTTGGAGAAGGAAAAAAACCCGCAAAATTTCTACGGTCGAACAGGCAATAGTATTTACCTGCAAAAAAGAAAGAAAAAATAGGCAGTAGTATTCCCTCCCTTTCTACACAGGAAGCAGAGCTGTCTACTCCTGGCTGGCAAAAACGAGATCGCCCTGGCTGTCACCCAAAAGCGAAGAGAAGAGAAGAGGTCCACAGCGCGAGCGCGTGGCCATCGTGGGGAGGAACTCTGTGCAGCGCGAGTGCGAGTGAGCTAGTAGCAGCACTTGAAATGGAGGCGAGTCAATTAGTCAAACTCCCACGACTTCAAATCCGTGTACGCGAGCGCGCGCGAGCCGGTTTAATTAATTTTAGCTGCGTGGCCAATTAGCCCGGTAAATATCCCACCACGCTTCCCCTCATCCATCCCTAAGACTGGTCATAGTGAGGAGTAACTTAGACTAGTATCATATACATGATACTAGTCTAAGTTACTATGCAAAGTAACATGATAATAGTGTCATAGATGATTTTATTTATTAGCTTATAGACTTATTTTGTCTTGAAAAACGCTACGTTACATTAACATATTATGTTACCACCTCACATTAAATACTTGCCACATAAGCAAAAATTTCTTAGAGTGTGCTATGTTACTAGCTAAGTTACTCCCACTATGACTAGCCTAATAAAGCACGATTAATTCTAGTACCCCTAAACTTTTGGCTTTGAAAGATAGAATAATCTCCGTATTTGCGGCGTGCTCCCCCACATGCTTCTTCCCAAGTCCACCACAGCTCCCCCACCTCCTGCTTCCCTCGCCGCCCGTCTATATAAGCTTCCTCATTCCTCTCCCGCCCAATCCATCACTCGCACCCCGCGAATACTCTTCTCTTCCCTTCTCTTCTCTTCTCTTCTCCGCACAGCATCACTGCCTCCGGCCGTGTCGAGCAAACCAAACCAAAATCTCCTGAGTTGTCTCGCTCGCCTCATCAATCCTTGGCGTCGCTAGCTTCATCTGGAGGCGAGGAGGCGGACGGTTTGAACCCGATCATGGATATGGCGCACGAGAGGGACTCGAGCAGCGAGGAGGAGGTGATGGCCGGCGACCTCCGCCGCGGGCCGTGGACGGTGGAGGAGGACATCCTGCTCGTCAACTACATCGCCGCTCACGGCGAGGGCCGCTGGAACTCGCTCGCCCGATCAGCAGGTAGGATCATTGCACTGCACAATCCAATCCATGCATGCATGCTGATGCTGGTCTTTCAAGTGCTAGCTGTAGTAGATTGGTTGCTTGCATCATTTTGTTTCCGCGAGAAGTGCGTGAGGCTTAGATATTTCTAGTATATCATGGATGGAGGGGGAAGCAACAAACCTGTCGCTCTGCATCACCATGCTAATATATGGAAACAGATAGCTACGAACCTACTGCCTGATTTGTCTAGCCGGAAGCTAGCTATAGTGAATGAGAGAGATGGAGGGAGAGGGGAAGAATTTTTAGTGGTTAGCATTATTCCCAGCCATAGGGATATTTATTACTAATCTCTCCTCCATTACATCACCCGTCTCGTCACATACATGCTCCGCATCCGCATCCGCATCCGCATAAGTAATCAGCAAGTTGGCGAATTTATATTTGTTAGTAGCAACCACTGATGTGATGTTCCATTCATTCCATGTGATTAATCTTGCCTTGCGTACCAGGTCTGAAGCGCACCGGCAAGAGCTGCCGCCTCAGGTGGCTCAACTACCTCCGCCCCGACCTCCGGCGCGGCAGCATCACCCCGCAGGAGCAGCTGCTCATCCTCGAGCTGCACTCGCGGTGGGGCAACCGCTGGTCCAAGATCGCGCAGCACCTCCCCGGGCGCACCGACAACGAGATCAAGAACTACTGGCGCACGCGCGTGCAGAAGCACGCCAAGCAGCTCAAGTGCGACGTCAACAGCCAGCAGTTCAAGGACGTCATGCGCTACCTCTGGATGCCCCGCCTCGTCGAGCGCATCCAGGCCGCCGCCACGGCCGACGCGGTGCAGGCCGCCGCTGACACGCCCCTGTCGTGGCAGCACGGCGCCGACGACGCTCTCTACGAGTCACCGGAGCTCCCTGTCGACGCGTGCTGGCCAACGGAGTACGCCGCCGTGGCCGGCGGGCAGCTGCCCAACGCCTCGGTCGCGGAGCTGTCGAGCACTACTACCGCCGGCTCTTCCTCGCCGTCCACCACGGACTCTGGCGCCGGCGCCCAGCCCAGCTGGCCTGCAGCAGTCGACGGTGCCGAGTGGTTCACCACCGCCTGCGACGCCTCCAGCGCCGCCGCCACCATATGCGACACGGACCAGCTGATCCAGCAGCAGGCACCGTCCCAGCCCGCGGGTGCGTGGACGTCCGAGCCGCTGCCGAGCCTCGGGTTCCCCGAGCTGGGCGTCGCGGACTTCGAGATGGGCAGCTTCGACGTAGACAGCATCTGGAGCATGGACGACTTGTGGAACACGCAGCCGCAGTTCGTGTGAAAAGTCAAGACGGTGGCATGGAAATCCTCAGCTGCGACGGTGCCCGCGGGGGGGCGTGCGGCCTCCGGGTCCGGGGACGCGTAGCAGATCCAGCGGAGGGAAACGGATTAGAAGAAGAAGGAGAGGAACCACCTGGGACTGGGAGGATTAAAACAAGACTAATTTACCCTGCACGTGAAGATCTCCCGGCCTGTTCTGCTCCAGTTCTGCGCCGTCTTGTCTCCTGTGTTAATTTATTACTACGTACAAGGGTAAACAGATACGTAAAAGTGTAGCAGAAGCAGATGATCTACTAGTGTTAGCTGTGCCGCCGTTAATTATGCTATGTTCCGTTTAATCTTACTCATTCTTTTCGAGTGATTACTACTACATATATAAGTATAAAGGAGGAAGTACTAGTATATGAAGTGAACTGTTGATAGGAACTGTAGTTTCTAGAAGTGGTAATAAAAGCAATGCTCCGACGTCAAGTCATGGTTAAATTCGTACTGCGAGCATAGCATTCCGCCCATTTCTCGCCGCTAATTGTGATCCTCGCGCACTTGAATTCCAAGTGACGAGAGGTTTTTTTCTCCTTTTTCTTTTTCGCTGCGGTTGTTTGCTATGATTACGATGACGGCGACCGCGCTGGGTCGATAGATTTGTTTATGCCGACATGGATGTTTTATACTCCCTCCATTTCAAAATATAGTACGTCTGCGTTTTCTGAGGTCCAACTTTGACCATAAATTTAACCAACAAGACCAACTGCGGTGGGAGAAAAATTATATAATTGAAAACTTCTTTTGAATACGAATTCACTGATATAATTTTTGCTCCCGCCGCAATCGGTAGTTAAATTTACGGTCAAATTTGAAGCACGAGAATAGAGTAAGCACTATATTGTGGAATGAAGGGAGTACCAGAAATTCAGTACGAGCGGTGCTGTTACATCAGCGCCAACAGTTCCCAGATGTGATCTGCATGGCCGCTGCATTACACTTGTTGTCCTCGTAGCAACTCTTCCGTCGTGTTCACACTCGGCATAACTCATTCATTACAGAGAGAGAGTATATAGCAAAGCAGAGCTCATCTGATGAATCCAAGTGCATGCCGAGCAGATATGCTTTAAAATTTCAGCACTAACCGCACGGCACGCGCGTGATCAGGTGACGGGTTACTCCAGTTACAGTCACTAACACACACTTGCATGATCGGCTGCGCAGTGGGCCGGGCCCTGCCTTTGTACGGGCAACGAGAAAAGAAAACCAAGTGAAGGAGAGGAGTGGCACGATATTTTCCGTATTTTCACACTGCATTTCCTTTCCTTTCTGAAAAGGAAAAAAACTCTGTCTAAAAGGCAACTCCTGGGAAAAGCTCCCCGCGCGCGATTGTCGTGGCTGGGCCGACCTAGCAGAACGCACCACTCGCCAGCGAACGTCAGTTTCCATCGGCGATTTTTCAGATGCGGCGTCGGTATTTTTTTCCTGCGTCCTACTCCTGCGAGGGAGCACCGTTTGATTGTTGAATTGGTAAAAGGCGGAGAAACTCCATGGACTATGGAAACGTGGATTCGTTAGTTCGTACTTGAATGGGACGAGGACGGAACTGATGGGTGGGTGACAGGGAAGTGTGCATCCTCCGCCGATTTCTTGCAGAACGTCGTCGTTTGTGTTCTTGGTAGTACCCCTATCTGGAACTTGCATGATTTGATTTCGGTCGGTGGCTTTCTATCTTTTGCACGTTGATGATGACTTCTTTTTTGAATTTCTGACGCATTTCTATTAGGACTTAAACACATGGGGAATTAGATGATGCCCCGCTCGTTGCTGCAGGAATCTTGATAAAACTTATGCATAAATAGATGCTAGAAAAAATAAAACTATTGCAAAAACAAATTTAAGAACGCTCTTGGGATATATTTTTAAAAACAATAAAGCATATGATAAAATTTTGAATAAAACTCCCGCAAAAAAATTGTTGTATCAAAAGGAAAATCTATTGGACTGATGTCAAAGAGGGTGTCATTTTTAACAAAAATGTGTAACATGACCTACATATACTTACTCCAAACGTACAATGCGCAAATATATGTAGTTCATGCTACGAAAATCTGTAATATGACCGTCTATGCCCGCACAAAAATAAGTGAAACAAATTAATATGCGTGGTTGCTGAGATGACATGGTTGTATGTATAAATTAGTGTATAAATTGTAACTTATGACCACACACATGACTTGATGGTGTGGCATAGTTGCATGAAGAGAAAAAGTAGATAGTGGATTGCAACTATTTAAGTAAGAATAGAGGATGACAGATATCTACTCTCAAAATATGCTTTCGCCCCGCTTTATAGATAAAGCATACGTCCATACAACCACATCTTAAGCACAGTCATAAAAGAGAAATGCTGGAGCCACAACACAAAGACGCCCAAATGAAAGAAGAAGAAACAAAAAGGCCTCCAAGGGCAAGCTACGAAACATGCGAGCAGTCGGAGAGCCAACGCGCGATAGACACCAGGGTGTCCAGGAATAGCTGAAGTCGATCACGATCCCTCGGCCTAGCGAGCGGATGCCAGTGCTGCAAGAAGGTAAGAAATTTGAAGAACGACTCATAAGCACGTCGCGGGAACACCCGCTCAATCACCATCTTGTTGCGAGTAGTCCAGAGAGTCCACATCATAGCCGCGAAGAGGAGTCAGAACAGTCGGCGCTTACGGCCAACCTGAGTGGCCCTAACCTGCAGAAACTCTGCAAGGTCATGAGCCTCCCACCCTGGCCCTAGAGCCTCACGAACAAAGCACCAAAGTGCGTGCGCTACTACGCAAGAGAACAAAATGTGCGTTCCCATTTTCGGGACATGGCACAAAGGGCAAAGGCCATTGCCCGGACCATGGCGTTTCAACACCTCAGTCCCCGAAGGCAGACGATCACAGAGGAGCTGCCATACAAAAATCTTAATCTTCAAGGGAAATGGTGCCTTCCACAATAGGGATAGCCACTGTAGAACCGACATACGACATAATGCCTGATAGGCCGAACTAACGGAGAATTCACCCGAAGGAGAAAGGCTCCAAGAAACATTGTCAGGGTCCTGGGGCAGAGGAAGAGGGACTACTTCCCTTAGGTCTGTCTATTCATGTACCTTATCTGGTCCGAATGAGCGGCGGAATGCAATGTTCCATCCCTCCTCCAAAGCAGCCGCAGATACAATAATGGTCGGGTCATCACAAATCGCAAAGAGCCCCGTGAACCGCAAGCGGAGAGGCTCGCCCTCAAGCCATGGATCCAACCAAAATTGGGTCCCAGACCCATTGCCAACCGAGAAACGCAAACCCAGCCTAATCTCTTCCTTGATGGCCAGAATAGATTTCCAGAACTGGGACCCAGCCGAGTGTGAGCAAGCCATGATGGGATTGGCCCTGCAAGTACTTGAACTCAACCAGCTGCAGCCACAACCCTCCATCTCCCAGCAAGATCCGCCAAACCCAACGCAGCATAAGCGCAACATTCATCCGGCGAGATGCAGGGATGCCCAACCCACCTCGGTCCTTCAGCAAGCAAATGTCAGCCCACTTCACCATATGGTACTTGGGCCGACCATCCACTGCCTTCCAGAAAAACCTAGCCAACTCCTTGTTAAAGGAGCTATGCACACCTTCGGGTAAGATGTACATCCCCATCATATACAATGGGAGGACGGAAAGGTTAGAGCTAATGAGGACAGTTTTGCTACCTTTAGAAGTGAACCTACCGCACTAGGGCTCCGCACGGTACGCTACTCGTCCCACAAGCGGATCATACCCACTCACCAAAATCCTGGACTCAGTCAGGGGCATCCCCAAGTAAGATATGGGGAATGGCGCCAACCTACAGTTGAGGTTATCCGCGATCCGAAGCTGCTCAGCCTCCGAATAGCCAAGGACCACCACCTCGCTCTTATCAAAGTTAATCTTAAGTCCAAACATTTCCTCGAAGCAGAGCAAAAGGAACTTAAGATTAGCAATGTCCGAGTCCGAGCCTTCCACCATAATCATGGTGTCATTCGCATACTGCAAGTGAGTAACCCCCCCCCCCCCATCCGGGATGAGGTGACTGACTACACCCTTTAGGTGGCCGGCCAACTTGGCCTTATCTAAGATGCCTGCAAGGGCATCAACCGCGAGGTTGAAAAGCAAGGGGGAGACAGGGTCCTGATATGTCTCCAATGTATCTATAATTTTTGATTGTTCCATGCTATTATATTATCTGTTTTGGATGTTTAATGGGCTTTAATATACCTTTTTATATTATTTTTGGGACTAACCTACTAACCAAAGGCCCAGTGCAAATTGCTATTTTTTTTGCCTATTTCAGTGTTTCGCAGAAAAGGAATATCAAACGAATCCAAACGGAATGAAACCTTTGGGAGAGTTATTTTTGGAACAAACGTGGCACAGGAGACTTGGAGTGGCCGTCAAGAAAGAAGCGAGGAGGCCATGAGGTAGGGAGGCGCGCCCAGGGGGTAGGCGCGCCCCCACCCTCATGGGCCCCTCGCAGCTCCATCGACGTACTTCTTCCTCCTATATATACCCATATACCCCGAAAACATCCAGGAGCACCACGAAACCCTATTTCCACCACCGCAACCTTCTGTACCTATGAGATTCCATCTTGGGGCCTTTTCTGGCGCTCCGCCGGAGGGGGAATCGATCACGGAGGGCTTCTACATCAACACCATAGCCTCTCCGATGATGTGTGAGTAGTTTACCACAGACCTTCGGGTCCATAGTTATTAGCTAGATGGCTTCTTCTCTCTCTTTAGATCTCAATACAAAGTTCTCCTTGATTCTCTTGGAGATCTATTCGATGTAATTCTTTTTGTTGTGTGTTTGTCGAGATCCGATGAATTGTGGGTTTATGATCAAGATTATCTATGAACAATATTTTATTCTTCTCTAAAATATTTTATGCATGATTTAAATATCTTTGCAAGTCTCTTCGAATTATCAGTTTGGTTTGGCCTACTAGATTGATAGTTCTTGCAATGGGAGAAGTGCTTAGCTTTGGGTTCAATCTTGCGGTGTCCTTTCCCAGTGACAGCAGGGGCAGCAAGGCATGTATTGTATTGTTGCCATCGAGGATAAAAATATGGGGTTTATATCATATTGCTTGAGTTTATCCCTCTACATCATGTCATCTTGCCTAATGTGTTACTCTGTTCTTATGAACTTAATACTCTAGATGCATGCTGGATAGCGGTCGATGTGTGGAGTAATAGTAGTAGATGCAGAATCGTTTTCGGTCTACTTGTCGCGGACGTGATGCCTATATACATGATCATGCCTAGATATTCTCATAAGTATTCGCTTTTCTATCAATTGCTCGACAGTAATTTGTTCACCCACCGTAGAATTTGCTATCTTGAGAGAAGCCACTAGTGAAACCTATGGCCCCCGGGTCTATCTTCCATCATATTTTTCCCTATCAATTTGCTATTTCTATTTTGCAATCTTTATTTTCTAATCCATACACAAAAAAACCAAAAATATTTATCTTACTATCTCTATCAGATCTTACTTTTGTAAGTGACTGTGAAGGGATTGACAACCCCTTTATCGCGTTGGTTGCGAGGTTCTTTCTTTGTTTGTGCAGGTACTAGGTGACTTGTGTGTTATCTCCTACTGGATTGATACCTTGGTTCTCAAAACTAAGGGAAATACTTACGCTATTGTGCTGCATCACCCTTTCCTCTTCAAGGGAAAACCAACACAAGCTCAAGAGGTAGCAAGAAGGATTTATGACGCCATTGCCGGGGAGGTTTACACCTAGTCAAGTCAAGCTTTGATCTCCCACCAACGTGCGGATTTCTGGCGCCGATACCAAGTACCCATCACAAATTCTTATCCCTCGCATTACATTATTTGCCATTTGCCTCTCGTTTTCCTCTCCCCCCACTTCACCCTTGCCGTTTTATTCGCCCTCTTTTTTGTCCGCCTCTTTTTGCTTGCTTTTGGTTTGCTTCTGTGTTGGATTGATTGTTTGTCATGATGGCTCAAGATAATACTAAATTGTGTGACTTCTCCAATACCAACAACAATGATTTTATTAGTACTCCGATTGCTCCTCTTACCGATGCTGAATCTTGTGAAATTAATACTGCTTTGCTGAATCTTGTCATGAAAGATCCGTTTTCTGGCCTTCCTAGTGAAGATGCCGCTACCCATCTAAACAACTTTGTTGATTTGTGTGATATGCAAAACAAGAAAGATGTGGATAATGATATTGTTAAATTGAAGTTATTTCCATTTCCGCTTAGAGATCGTGCTAAAACTTGGTTTTCATCTTTGCCTAAAAATAGTATTGATTCATGGAATAAGTGCAAAGATGCTTTTATCTCTAAGTATTTTCCTCCCGCTAAGATCATCTCTCTTAGAAACGATATTATGAATTTTAAACAACTTGATCATGAGCATGTTGCACAAGCTTGGGAGAGGATGAAATTAATGATACGTAATTGCCCTACTCATGGATTAAATTTATGGATGATCATATAATTTTTTATGCTGGATTGAATTTTGCTTCTATAAATCTTTTAGATTCGGCCACGGGAGGCACTTTTATGGAAATCACTTTAGGAGAAGCTACTAAACTCTGAGATAATATTATGGTTAATTGTTCTCAATGACACACCTAAAGATTTACTAGTAAAAAGGTTCATGCTATAGAAGAAATTAATGTTTTGAGTGGAAAGATGGATGAACTTATGAAATTGTTTACTAATAAGAGTGTTTCTTCTTATCCTAATGATATGCCTTTGTCTACTTTGATTGACAATAATAATGAATCTATGGATGTGAATTTTGTTGTTAGGAATTGCCTAAGATTGATGAGTTGGCTAGGAACATGGATATAATTTCTCTTGATGTTGATTCTTTGAAACTCAGATCTATTCCACCTAAGAATGATGTCAATGAGTCTCTCAAAGCCATGAGAATTTCCATTGATGAGTGCAAGGAAAGAACCGCTAGGATGCGTGCTAAAAAAGATTGCTTTATGAAAACGTGTTCTTCTAGTTTTCACAATAATAAGGATGAAGATATAAAAGTGATTGATGTGCCCCCTATTAAATCTTTGTTTTGCAATATGAATCTTGATAATGATGAGACTGGAGATGAGTCAACTTTAGTTAAAAGGCGTCCCAATGATTCGGAGTTTTTAGATCTTAATGCAAAAATTAATAAAAGTGGGATTGAAGAGGTCAAAACTTTACATAGCAATGAAGCCACTATTTTGGATTTCGAGGGATTTAATTATGATAATTTCTCTTTGATAGATTGTATTTCCTTGTTACAATCCGTGCTAAATTCTCCTCATGCTTATAGCCAAAATAAAGCTTTTACCAAACATATCATTGATGCTTTAATGCAATCTTATGAAGAAAAGCTTGAATTAGAAGTTTCTATCCTTAGAAAACTTCATGATGAGTGGGAACCTACTATTAAGATTAAAATTAAAGATCATGAATGCTATGCTTTATGTGATTTGGGTGCTAGTGTTTCCACGATTCCAAAAAAATTGTGTGATGTGTTAGGATTCCGTGAATTTGATAATTGTTCTTTAAATTTGCATCTTGAGGATTCCACTATTAAGAAACCTATGGGAAGGATTAATGATGTTCTTATTGTTGCAAATAGGAATTATGTGCCTGTAGATTTCATTGTTCTTGATATAGATTGCAATCCTACATGTCCTATTATTCTTGGTAGACCTTTCCTTAGAACGATTGGTGCAATTATTGATATGAAAGAAGGAAACATTAGATTCCAATTTCCCTTAAGGAAAGGCATGGAACACTTTCCTAGATAGAAAATTAAATTACCTTATTAATCTATTATGAGAGCCACTTATGGATTGCATACCAAAGATGACAATACCTAGATCTATTCTTGTTTTTATGCCTAGCTAGGGGCATTAAACGATAGCGCTTGTTGGGAGGCAACCCAATTTTATTTTTGTTTCTTGTTTTTTGTTCCTGTTTAGTAATAAATAATTCATCTAGATTCTGTTTAGATGTGGTTTTGTGCTTTTAATTAGTGTTTGTGCCAAGTAGAACCTTTGCAAGACTTGTGGGAAGTCTTTGTGATCTTGCTGTAAAAAACAGAAAGTTTAGCGCTCACGAGATTTGCTGCTATTTTTTACTGGAGAGTGCGATTAGGTTGATTATTTTTGCATATGATTAATAGACAAATTACTCATGTCCACAAATTTATTTCAGAATTTTTGGGTTACAGAAGTATTCGAAACCATTAGATTACTACAGACTGTTCTGTTTTTGACAGATTCTGTTTTTCGTGTGTTGTTTGCTTATTTTGATGAATCTGTGGCTAGTATCGGGGGGTATGAACCATAGAGAAGTTGGAATACAATAGGTTTAATACCAATATAAATAAATAATGGGTTCATTACAGTACCTTGAAGTGGTGATTAGTTTTCTTATACTAACGGAGCTCATGAGATTTTCTGTTGAGTTTTGTGTTGTGAAGTTTTCAAGTTTTGGATAAAGATTTGATGGATTTTGGAACAAGGAGTGGCAAGAGCCTAAGCTTGGGGATGACCAAGTCACCCAAGGTAAAATTCAAGGACAACCAAAAGCCTAAGCTTGGGGATGCCCCGGAAGGCACCCCCTCTTTCGTCTTCGTCTATCGGTAACTTTACTTGAGGCTATATTTTTATTCACCACATGCTATGTGTTTTTCTTGGAGCGTCTTGTATGATTTGAGTCTTTGCTTTTTAGTTTACCACAATCATCCTTGATGTAAAAACCGTTTGGAGAGACACACATGAATCGGAATTTATTAGAATACCTCTATGTGCTTCACTTATATCTTTTGAGCTAGAAAATTTTGCTCTAGTGCTTCACTTATATCTTTTTAGAGCACGGTGGTGGTTTTATTTTATAAAAATTATTGATCTCTCATGCTTCACTTATATTATTTTGAGAGTCTTATAAAACAGCATGATTATTTGCTTTGTCTATAAAATTAGTCTTAATATAATAGGCATCCAAGATGGGTATAATAAAAACTATCATAAAAAGTGCATTGAATACTATGAGAAGTTTGATACTTGATGATTATTTCGAGATATAAAGATAGTGATATTAGAGTCATGATAGTTGAGTAATTGTGAATTTGAGAAATACTTGTGTTAAAGTTTGTGATTCCCGTAGCATGCACGTATGGTGAACTGTTATGTGATGAAGTCGGAGCATGATTTATTTATTGATTGTCTTCCTTATGAGTGGCGGCCGGGGACGAGCGATGGTCTTTTCCTACCAATCTATCCCCATATGAGCATACATGTAGTACTTTGTTTTGATAACTAATAGATTTTTGCAATAAGTATGTGAGTTCTTTATGACTAATGTTGAATCCATGGATTATACGCACTCTCACCCTTCCACCATTGCTAGCCTCTCTAGTACCGCGCAACTTTCGCCGGTACCATAAAGCCACCATATACATTACTCAAAAAATCCACCATATCTACCTATTATGGCATTTCCATAGCCATTCCGAGATATATTGACATGCAACTTACCACTGTTCCGTTTGATATGACACGCTTCATCATTTTCATATTGCTTTGCATGATCATGTAGTTGACATCATATTTGTTTTTTTGACCAGAAACAGTAGGAGTACCTCCCACTGTATTATATATTAAAATTAGTTAGTGAAACTGTACATTGTAATTACAATCCATCCTCCTTTGGGGGGTGGGAAGCAGGTGCTAGTTTACAGGGAAGCAAGTATTATCGAAATGTATTGTTTGTGTTCCTCTCTAACCCTATGGGAGAGCAGTGAAAAATTAGCCTTAAGTCTACCTGACCAGGAAGTTTTAGATGGTATGATCTTTCTAAAGTGTTTGCTATTGCGCTCCTTCCATATACTCCAAGCCGCCAGCAAAAATAGCTCCATAAAGAGTGGCCTATTCCAGTCTTGTTTTGATTTGGAGATGTTGTTCAATCTTGTGTTGCCCTGAGGCCAGGAGAGGCCAAGGTGTGACCAGTAGTCAGAGCTAAAGTGGCACTTGAAGAAGAGATGCTCCAACGTCTCCTCAATTGGAGAACCACAAAGAATGCAGTCATGGACATCTCCAATATTGTAATGCCTTCGTTTTAGCATATTCCTGGTGTTGAGGCGGTCAGAAAGTAGCAGCCACCCGAAGACTTTTATTTTCATGGTTGACTTAGATTTCCAGATCCATCCAAAAGATTCATGTGCTTGAATTTCTCTGAAGTAGAATGTATAGTATTGTTTTGCAGAGAAGAGGTTGGTGTTCCAAACATATGTCCACTTGTCAATCTCATTGGAGAGCTGAACCTCCGAAACTTCCAACTGTAACTGTCTAATTTCTGCATGTGCTTGTGGGGAGAGTGGTAAATGAAACGCCTCTTGTAAAGTGGTGATGCCCAAGAATTGTTGGACAAACAGATCCTCATTTTTGGCATATGAGAGAGCTCGAGGATATGATTCTGCAAGTATGTCCTCTCTCCACATGTCTTTCCAGAAGAGTACATTTTCACCATTTCCCACGCTCACCTTTGAGATACCTCGATAAGTTGGTATTAGCTTGATCACATCTCTCCACCAGAACGACCCGCATTGGTCAGATGTATGTGGGATTTAGTCTGTGTAGCAAGTGTCCCAAATCAATTGCACCCATGGTGTGTCCCATTTATTGTAAAACTTGTGGAGGTATTTAAGCAGTAGGGCATCACCTTGGACACGCAGATTTAACACTCCCAAGCCACCACTGGTCTTGGGCCGACACACCATTTCCCAGGAAGCAAGGGAGTTAATTTTGTCGCCATGGTTCGTTTTTTCGATCCACAAGCATTTCCTTCTTATTTTGTCCAGTAACTCAATGATCTTTGTTGGCAGTCTCAAAGTACAGATGGCAAAGATAATGAGCAATGTAATGATCGAGTTAAGAAGCGATAGTTTGCCGCCATAAGAAACCATGTTGAGGGTGGCATATAAACATCGCTCGAGTGAGCAAACAAGGGGCATAAGCTCTTGGAAAGATGGTCTAGTAGTGCCAAGTGGTAGACCAAGGTAAGTGAATGGCATTGTCCCCACGACACATCCGAAGATGTTGGCAATCTCATCACTTTTTTCTGTACCACAATTGATTGGGATAAGAGTAGACTTGTGGAAGTTTATTCTTAGTCCAACTGAGGAGGCATAGTCGGTTAATATAGTCTTGACAATCTGAGCTTGTTACATGCATGCTGGAATGACCAAGATAGTGTCATCGGCGTACTGGATCACAGGATACTCATTTTGGTTTGTTGAATGAAATGGTAGGCATATAAGATTGCACTGGAAAGCATCGTTAATGGCTGCTTGAAGAAGATCGATCGCAAGTACAAAAATTAGTGGAGAGAGGGGGTCATCCTGCCGTACTCCACATTGACAAAGGAATTGCTGACCAGGTGTTCCATTAAGTAACACTATTGATTTACCTGAGGAGAAGATGCATCGAATCCAACTTATCCATTTTTCATTGAACCCCATGCTTTTCATAATGTCAATCATGGCCTCGTGCTCAATCGTATCGAATGCTTTTGCAAAGTCTAGTTTTAGGAGCATAATTTCCTGCTTGGATTGTTGACATTGATATATGTATTCATATGCCCACGCGAGACAATCTTGAATAGTTCTTCCCTTGAGAAATCCATACTGGTTACGGTGCACGATCTTGAGTATGACTTTTTGTAAACGATTGGCCAGGATCTTCATGATGACCTTAAGACAACAGTTCAAGAGCGTGATTGGTCTATAATCATTGATCGTTTTGGGAGAGCTGATCTTTGGGATGAGTGTGATGAAGCCATCATTAATGCTCTCAAGTGAAAGATTGCTCGAGTGAAATTGATGGCAGAGCTTGTAGAAGTCCTCCTTAATTATCGGCCAACATTTCTTGAGAAACACACCCGTGAAACCATCCAAGCCAGGTGCTCTATCCGCAGGCATCTCTCTAATTACGTTGTCAATCTCTTCATTTGAAAAGGGGGCGGTGAGAACATCTAGATCTTGGCACTTCTTGATGATTCTGTGTAGATCAAATTTCATATCATATCCAGATGAAGAACCCATTCGTTCTTTAAAAGTTTGGAAGATGATTGACTCTTTCCCTGTGTGATCTTCAACAACAATCCCATCAGCAGTAGTTAGGGATGCAATATTGTTCTTTCTGTACCTTTCCGAAGCCATTGCCTGGAAATTTTTTGATGGTTCGTCACCAAATTTAACCCACCGTATGGTGCACCGTTTTTTCCAATAGAGTTGTTGGTATCATAGCAGCCGGAGAATATGCTTTTTGAGGATTTTTCCGAAGTTATTCTCTGGGACAGTTAAGGAACATTTATTTTCCAATTCATCAATCTCGCAAAGAGCTTTATTAGAATTCTCAATTGCCACAGAGAGTTTGGAAATTCCTTTGCTCCAATGTTTAAGATCTCTGCGTAGGGTTTTAAGTTTACGGTTTGTGGCAGGATTTGTGGACGTGACGTTTTTTCCCACGACTTTGCAACCACATCCATAAAACCAGGGTGTTGGACCCAATACATTTCAAAGCGAAATAGTTTGGATCTAGGGATGGCAGTTTCAATATTAACCACACAAGGTATATGATCAGAAACGGGTTTACCTAGTGGTTTTACCATGGTTTTAGGGTATGAAGTAGTCCAGTTTATACTTGTGAAGAACCAATCGAGTTGTTCAAGAAGAGGATCTTGTTGCATGTTGCTCCAGGTAAACATGCGCCCTTTAATTGGTAGTTCAATTAGACACTGTGATCTGATTAAGTCATTGAATGTATTCATATCAGTCATTGAACCCCCTAGTTTGTTTCTGTTTTCAGGTGCACGAATAAAATTGAAATCGCCCACAAAAAGCCAGTCCTCATTTGCTGGAATATCCAAAGCTCCTAACCAATTAATGAAGTTAGCTCGCTGTTCCCCTTGGCAAGGCCCATATATGTTCACGAGTGTCCAACATTGTGCTGACTATGTGGAACGAAAACGAGTAACCAGAGCAAAATCTTCAGTAAATAGAACATCTGCTGTGAATATGGAACTGTTCCAAATCGTGGCAATACCACCCGATGCGCCACGAGAAGGCACATAAGAAAATTGATCAAATCTACGAGCGCAAATGGATTTAACAAAAGATAGTTCAAAAGTTGACTTCTTTGTTTCCTGCAAGCAGACAACAGCACATCCACTAGTGACAATAGCATTCGATAGAGCTAGCTGTTTGTCATCTGAATTTAAACCGCAAACGTTCCAACACAGGACATTCCATGAGACCAAAAGAGGCATATTATTAAAAGAGGCAAGGTAATATTAGGTGGAAGAGGCCGACTCCTCCTCCTGGGCCGCATGAGGGCCTGTTCAGAGAGTTCATTAGCAGGAATCCCACAAAGGTTGGTGCCAATCTGTTGGATTACCTGGATTGGTGTTGCAGGAGGAATCTGCTCTGCAGGGGTGTCCCTGATGGTAAGGGCAGAGGGTACCTATCGCGGCTTGACTTTGGACGACTTGATCTTGCTGTCAGTAAGTGGGGGCACCTTGAAGCCGTCATATTTATTAGATCTGGTGCTCCTACGCAAAGAAACGGAGCACTCCGGCACCACAGATTTCCCCTTTCGGGAGGAGTTACCACCTGCATCCACAGTTACAGGAACTGACATCCCTGCAATAGCATCTTCCTGATTTTTCTGAACTATAGCAGGCAAAGAGGGCGCAGTCAGAGCCATGAGGGAGGTAATAGTTTCAGACATATCACTGTCATGTGTATTTGAATGCTTCAGAGGAGTGCTATGCAGAGACACAGCAGGCAGAACAGCAGTCATCAAGGCATTTTCAGACATAGGGGGTGCATTAAGCTCCCAGAGGGATACTTCAAAAATTTCCTCAGTGTGCGTAGAAGAATTCCCAGACTGATTGATGATCTTGGAAGCAGAAACAATAGAGAGTGAGCCTGCATTTTTAGCCACGGTAATGTTAAAAGTCACAGAATCCTGTCTGAAACCAAAATGAGCATTCCAGGGGCTAAAGGATGCAATGATGGGCCTGATTGCTGCAGTGAGATAAGTGTTGAGTTTGAACATTGGAATGCAATCTCGTAAAAGCATGGCTGGTGTGAAATCCCCATGAGAAGCCATGTCAACTTGCAATCCAGTAGCAGAAATAGAAAGTGAGATGTCAAGCCTATTGGGAGGTAGAGCAGGAGGAGCTGGGATCAAATCCAGAGCAGCAAAGCTTGAATCAGATGTTCCATTAACAGTCAGTGCAGTAGTGACTGGAACCAGTTCCTGTGGATCAGAGCTTGAGGCTTCCTGTGGCCAGTATTGGTTCATGAGATTTAGAGGAACCAAGACATAAGAATCAGAAATTGTGGCACTAGAATTTGTACTGTTACTCCTGGAGATTGAGGCATTCCAAGTAGCTGCAGGACTGTCATGAATGTTATTAGGTGGTATGATGCCATGATCAACCTGCAGACCTTCACCAACAAGCCACTCCTGATAGTTATAGAGCATTGGTGGCTCTTGAGGGGGTGAGGGAGGCCAAACACCCCACTCAGGATGGATCTCAATGTCATTATCCTGGTCTACCACAACATTATCATTATCCTCATTAGGATTGCCGTTGGGAATTGCATTTTGTTCCATCCAATTGTGCAATTGATGCTGATACATCTGCTCAGCATTGAGGCCCTCACCATGCAAAGGATGAGGGATACCATTCTCAGGGGGAGGATCCTCTCTGGCTGGTGGCACTTCTGGCAGGTGCGCGTTCCAGTCATTGCTACGGAGCATGGTGACGGCAACTGTCCAACTCTGATGAGCTCCTCCTAACTGACGAATAACCAAACTCTTTGGGACCAGACGCATGTGAATGACTCTAGCCTTAATAAGCACAAACCTGCGATCCCCTCTAGGGTTATTCCAATCCACCAAGGCACCAAACGTATCAACAGACTTGTGCATATAGTGCTGGGTCTGATAATCATACGGAAACCCTACATAGAGGATCCACACTTCCGGTCCAAAGGTGGCGAGGCGCATATTCAAAGCCGCATCATGCGGGACAAACAAAATCACAGTGTGCTCTTCTACCTCATTCTCATCAAGCTCAAAAGTGGTGCCTACTATTGTATCCCGAACTACAGAGTTCACAAAACCAAAGATGCCAACACCGAGTGGATGATCTGAAATTTCTGTGGGAAAGTAATGAGACTCGTGCAGCAAACCTTTAACAATGTTGCAGATGTCTGCCTTCTGGTGGTGTGGGATGAACCGATTAGCCTCTGCAATGGCCAAGAAGTCATGTCGTAGAGGAGGGATGGCACTGACCACCATATCCTCACGGACCTTCCGATCGGCCGGACCAAGCTCGATTGTCATCCCCGACGGCAGGTAGGGGACAACGTTGATAGGGTAGTTTGCCATTGGTACGGTGGAGAAGGGCGGGGCAGGAGCGGTGGTGGGCGGAGCAGGGGCGGAGGTGGGCGGAGCAGGAGCAGAGGCGGGCACAAACAGCGAGAGAGCAGAGGAATGCGTATCGGCAGGCTTGTGCTGAGACTTTGGTCTCCAAACTCCTCGATTACAGTGTGATGCCGGAGTGCAAGATGCTGTCTCGTGTCCCTGGGAGCCGCACGATTTGCATCGGACGGCAGGCAGTCGCCTAGTAGCTACACCCTTATTATAGGTAGGGGCAATTATTTCATGTGGCAGTATCCCTGAAAAGACTGGATCCTTATCCTTTGAAATTGTATTTCCATGTGTTGACCGAGCCGGAATGGAATTGTTTTGATTGGAATTGTTTTGATTGGAATTGGTGGCTGAAGCGGAAACTAATCGCGAATTATCTTTTTGATTCCATTTCATACGGATTGCCCCGACCCAATTGCAGGAGTATTTTTGATGCCCTAGAAATACAAAAAACTCACACAGTGATTTTGCCGGGCATTGAAAGAACTGATGGGCCCTGGAGTTGTAAATTGAACAGGCTGCATCCTCAAAGAAATGGTTATTGGCCTGGCCCAACGAAGTGCACATGCGTAGCCTACTGGTGCAAATTTGACAAAGAGGCCCTGGGCAATTACCAGCCAAATGACCCTTACCGTGACAATGAAGGCATATTGTCAATTTATTACATATGTAATCCGCGGTCGAGACAGAAGGAATTTTCCATAAAGAAGCAATGCATTCCTCTGATAAACCCATTCGATGATGATCCAGAATATGAAGAAGCATAAATTGCGGAAGCTGATTCCATGTGTCATGTTTGAATTGGACCCCCTGAAAGTGCCGAGCAGTGACCGAGTCTACACCAGACAGCCGCTCATTAGCATTAATGTGAATTGCTCCGAAAACCACAGAATCTAGTAATGAATGCTCATTATGTGCCAGTAAGTTACTCAAAATAGAGGGATCCTGTCGGCTCATCCGCGTTTGCTGGTTGGCCATCGGCAGAGAAGCACAAGTCCGGTGATCTGCCGGCGAAAAACCAGCTTTTGAAAGAGTCTCTGATGATGCAACATCAACATTGCTGGTTTTACGAGCAGAAATGTAATTCGATTTGACTGCCAGAGGAGATCTAGTCAATACTTCCTGGTTGGTTTGATCCAAATGCCAGGTTCGTGGGTCTTCCATGGGCAGCTGAGTGGTAGATCGAAAGAGACTAAAATGGCATACAGAATCCGGCCACACTCTATCCTTAAGCCCATAGATGAAATGACCAACACGATTTGATGCAACTGAGAACCGAAACTTTCTACCCTCCAAATGATGAACATTGAGTCCCGAGGGCAAACCACCAATGCAACATTGTAAGGCAATGGCCACCGATTCTTCATTGAGAGGGAAGGAGGCAGAGGAGAAACTTACAACCAAGAAAAACTCCTTGGTCGAACCAGAGTTGGAGAAGTGGATGGTAGATCCAAAGCATCGACGCACCTGAGCCGCGACCGCAAGGCCAGGGGAGAAATCCTAATGTAGAAGCCCTTCCATGGAGGCTTAGATCATTACACTCCATGGTAGTGTGGTAGGATTAGGGTTTGGTTGGTGGAGAGGAGAGGAGAGGAGAGCCATCTCATTAGTGTCGCTCTTTGTTGACATCGTATTTGTGGCAAAGCCACTGTTCATAATTTTTCATACATGTCACTCTTGATTCATTGCATATCCCGGTACACCGCCGGAGGCATTCACATAGAGTCAATTTTTGTTCTAGTATCAAGTTGTAATTTTTGAGTTGTAAGTAAATAAAAGTGTGATGATCATCATTATTAGAGCATTGTCCCAAGTGAGGAAAGGATGATGGATACTATGATTCCACCACAAGTCGGGATGAGACTCCGGATGAAAAAGAAAAGAAAGGCCATACAAAAGAGAAGGCCCAAAAAAATGATGAGAGAAAAAGAGAGAAGGGACAATGTTACTATCCTTTTACCACACTTGTGCTTCAAAGTAGCACCATGATCTTCATGATAGAGAGTCTGCTATGTTGTCACTTTCATATACTAGTGGGAATTTTACATTATAGAACTTGGCTTGTATATTCCAATGATGGGCTTCCTCAAAATGCCCTAGGTCTTCGTGAGCAAGCAAGTTGAATGCACACCCACTTAGTTTCTTTTTGAGCTTTCATACACTTATAGCTCTAGTGCATCCATTGCATGGCAATCCCTACTCACTCACATTGATATTTATTGATGGGCATCTCCATAGCCCGTTGATACGCCTAGTTGATGTGAGACTATCTTCTCCTTTTTGTCTTCTCCACAACCACCATTCTATTCCACTTATAGTGCTATGTCCATGGCTCACACTCATGTATTGCGTGAAGATTGAAAAAGTCGAGAACATCAAAAGTATGAAACAATTGCTTGGCTTGTCATCGGGGTTGTGCATGATTTAAAAACTTTGTGTGGTGAAGATAGAGCATAGCCAGACTATATGATATTGTAGGGATAACTTTCTTTGGCCATGTTATTTTGAGAAGACATGTTTGCTTTGTTAGTATGCTTGAAGTGTTGGGGAACGTAGCAATAATTCAAAATTTTCCTACGTGTCACCAAGATCAATCTAGGAGATGCTAGCAACGAGAGAGAGGGAGTGCATCTTCATACCCTTGATGATCTCTAAGCGGAAGCATTATAAAAACGCGGTTGATGGAGTCGTACTCGCGGCGATTCAAATCGCGGAAGATCCGATCTCGCGCCGAACGGACGGCGCCTCCGCGGTCAACACATGTATAGCCCGGGGACGTCTCCTTCTTCTTGATCCAGCAAGTGGAGAGGAGAAGTTGAGGGAGAACTCCGGCGGCACGACGGCGTGGTGGTGGAGTTTGTGGTATTCCTGCAGGCTTCGCCAAGCTCTACGGAGGAGAAGGAAGAGTTGGAGGAGGGAGGGGCTGCGCCAGGGAAGGGGTGCGCCTGCCCTCTCTCTCCCTCCTATATATAGGGGGAAGGGGGTGGAGGAGGCGCCCTAGGGTTCCCTAGGGGAGGGGCGGTGGCCACAGGGAAAACCCTAGATGGGTTTGGGCGCCCCCACCCCTAGGAAACTTGCCCCCAAGCCGGGAGGGGTGGCTGCCCTAGGGGAGGCGCCCCCACCTCTCCAAGTTACGTGAGATGGGGTGGAAGGGGCGCTCAGCCCCTTAGTGGGCTGATGTGCCCCCTCCCCTTGGCCCATAAGGCCCCCAACGCTTGCCGGGGCCTCCGAAACCCCTTTTGGACACGCTGGTCGTCACTCGGTACCCCTGGAACAATTCCGGACTCCAATACCCTTCGCCCAATATATCGATCTTCACCTCCGGACCATTCCGGAACTCCTCGTCACGTCCGGGATATCATTCGGGACTCCGAACAACCTTCGGTAACCACATACTATTTCCCATAACAACTCTAGCGTCACCGAACCTTAAGTGTGTAGACCCTACGGGTTCGGGAACCATGCAGACATGACCGAGACATCTCTCTGGCCAATAACCAATAGCGGGATCTGGATACCCATATTGGCTCCCACATGTTCCACGATGATCTCATCGGATGAACCATGATGTCGGGGATTCAATCAATCCCGTATACAATTCCCTTTGTCTATCGGTATGTTACTTGCCCGAGATTCGATCATCGGTATCCCCATACCTCGTTCAATCTCGTTACCGGCAAGTCTCTTTACTCGTTCCGTAACGCATGATCCTGTGGGTAACTCATTAGTCACATTGAGCTTATTATGATGATGCATTACCGAGTGGGCCCGGAGATACCTCTCCGTCACATGGAGTGATAAATCCTAGTCTCGATTCATGCCAACTCAACAGACACTTTCGGAGATACCCGTAGTGTGCCTTTATAGCCACCCAGTTACTTGTGATGTTTGGCACACCCAAAGCATTCCTACGGTATCCGGGAGTTGCACAATCTCATGGTCTAAGGAAATGATACTTGACATTAGAAAAGCTTTAGCAGACGAACTATACGATCTTGTGCTATGCTTAGGATTGGGTCTTGTCCATCACATCATTCTCCTTATGATGTGATCCCGTTATCAATGACATCCAATGTCCATGGTCAGGAAACCATAACCATCTATTGATCAACGAGCTAGTCAACTAGAGGCTTACTAGGGACATGTTGTGGTCTATGTATTCACACATGTATTACGGTTTCTAGTTAATACAATTATAGCATGAACAATAGACAATTATCATGAACAAGGAAATACAATAATAACCATTTTATTATTGCCTCTAGGGCATATTTCCAATAGTCTCCCACTTGCACTAGAGTAAATAATCTAGTTCACATCACTATGTGATTGTAATGAATCCAACACCCATGGGGTTTGTTCATATCTCGCTTGCGAAAGAGGTTTATTAGTCAATGGGTCTGAACCTTTTAGATCCATGTGTGCTTTACAAATCTCTATGCCATCTTGTAGATGCAGCTACCACGCGCTACTTGGAGCTATTCCAAATAACTGCTCTACTATACGAATCCGGTTTACTACTCAGAGTCATCTGGATTAGTGTCAAAGTTTGCATCGACGTAACCCTTTACGACGAACTCTTTTACCACCTCCATAATCGAGAAAATTCCTTAGTCCACTAGTTACTAAGGATAAGTTCGACCACTGTCATGTGATCCATTCCTGGATCACTCTTGTACCCCTTGACTGACTCATGGCAAGGCACACTTCAGGTGCGGTACACAACATAGCATACTATAGAGCCTACGTCTAAAGCATAGGGGACGACCTTCGTCCTTTCTCTCTCTTCTGCCGTGGTCAGGTCTTGAGTCTTACTCAATACTCACACCTTGTAACACAACCAAGAACTCCTTCTTTGCTGATCTATTCTGAACTCCTTCAAAATCTTGTCACGGTATGTATTCATTTGAAAGTACTATTAAGCATTTTTGGTCTATCCTTATAGATCTTGATGCTCAATGTTCAAGTAGCTTAATCTAGGTTTTCCATTGAAAAACACTTTTCAAATAACCTTGTATGCTTTACAGAAATTCTACATCATTTCTGATCGACAATATGTTAACAACATATACTCATCAAAAATTCTATAGTGCTCCCACTCACTTCTTTGGAAATACAAGTTTCTCATAAACTTTGTATAAACCCAAAATCTTTGATCATCTCATCAAAGTGTACATTCCAACTCCGAGATGCTTACTCCAGTCCTTAGAAGGATTGCTGGAGCTTTGCATACTTGTTAGCATCTTTCAGGATTGACAAAACCTTCTGGTTGTATCACATACAACCTTTCCTCAAGAAAATCATCGAGGAAACAATGTTTTGACATCCTATCTGCAAGATTTCATAAATAATGCAGTAACTGCTAACATAATTCCAACAGACTCTTAGCATCGCTACGAGTGAGAAAGTCTCATCGTAGTCAACTCCTTGAACTTGTCGGAAAACATCTTAACGACAAGTTGAGCTTTCTTAATGGTGACACTTATCATCATTGTCCGTCTTCCTTTTAAAATCCATCTGCACCCAACAGCCTTACGACCATCAAGTAGTTCTTCCAAAGTCTATACTTTGTTTTTATACATGGATCCTCTCTCGGATTTTATGGCCTCGAGCCATTCATCGGAATCCAGGCACACCATTGCTTCTCCATAGCTTGTAGGTTCATTGTTGTCTAGCAACATGACTTCCAAGACAGGATTACGTACCACTCTGAAGTAGTATGCATCCTTGTCCACCTATGAGGTTTGGTAGTGACTTGATCCGAAGTTTCATGATCACTATCATAAGCTTCCACTTCAATTGGTGTAGGTGCCACAGGAACAACTTCCTGTGCCCTGCTACACACTAGTTGAAGTGACGGTTCAATAACCTCATCAAGTCTCCATCATCCTCCCACTCAATTCTTTTGAGAGAAACTTTTCCTCGAGAAAGGACCCGTTTCTAGAAACAATCACTTTTGCTTCCGGATCTGAAATAGGAGGTATACCCAACTGTTTTGGGTATTCTACGAAGATGCATTTATCCGCTTTGGGTTCGAGCTTATCAGCCTGAACTTTTTCACATAAGCGTCGCAACCCCAAACTTTTAAGAAACGACAACTTAGGTTTTTCTAAACCATAGTTCATACGGTGTCGTCTCAACGGAATTGCGTGGTGCCCTATTTAAAGTGAATGCGGTTGTCTCTAATGCCTAACCCATAAACGATAGTGGTAATTTGATAAGAGACATCATGGTATGCACCATATCCAATAGGGTGCAGTTATGATGTTCGAACACACCATCACACTATGGTGTTCCAGGCGCTATTAGTTGTGAAACAATTTCCACAATGTCTTAATTGTGTGCCAAACTCGTAACTCAGATATTCATCTCTATGATCATATCATAGACATTTTATACTCTTGTCACGACGATCTTCAACTTCACTCTGAAATTACTTAAACCTTTCAATAATTCAGACTTGTGTTTCATCAAGTAAATATACTCAGCATCTACTCAAAGCATTTGTGAAGTAAGAACATAACGATATCCACTGTGTGCCTCAGCACTCATTGGACTGCACACATCAAAATGTATTACTTCCAACAAGTTGCTTTCTTGTTCCATCTTACTGAAAACGAGGTCTTTCAGTCATCTTGCCCATGTGGTATGATTTGCATGTCTCAAGTGATTCAAAATCAAGTGAGTCCAAACGATCCATCTGTATGGAGTTTCTTCATGCATATCTACCAATAGACATGGTTCACATGTCTCAATCTTTTCAAAAACAAGTGAGTCCAAAGATCCATCAACATGGAGCTTCTTCATGCGTTTTATACCAACATGACTCAAATGGCAGTGCCACAAGTATGTGGTACTATCATTACTATCTTATATCTTTTGGCATGAACATGTGTATCACTACGATCGAGATTCAATAAACCATTCATTTTAGGTGCAAGACCATTGAAGGTATTATTCAAATAAATAGAGTAACCATTATTCTCCTTAAATGAATAACCGTATTGCGATAAACATAATCCAATCATGTCTATGCTCTACGCAAACACCAAAAAACAATTATTTAGGTTTAACACCAATCCCGATGGTAGAGGGAGCATGCGATGTTTGATCACATCAACCTTGGAAACACTTCCAACACATATCGTCATCTCACCTTTAGCCAGTCTCCGCATCCTTTTATTTCAAGTTACTAACACTTAGCAACCGAACCGGTATTTATTAACCTGGTGCTACTAGGAGTACTAGTAAAGTACACAATATAACGTATATTCGGAATACTTCTGTCGACCTTGCCAGCCTTCTCATCTACCAAGCATCTAGGGTAGTTCTGCTTCAGTGACCGTTCCCCTCATTACAGAAGCACTTAGTCTCGGGTTTGGGTTCAACCTTGGGTTTCTTCACTAGAGCTGCAACTGATTTGCCGTTTCATGAAGTATCCCTTCTTTCCCTTGCCCTTCTTGAAACTAGTGGTTTTACTAACCATCAACAATTGATGCTCCTACTTGATTTCTACTTTTGCGGTGTCAAACATCGCGAATTGCTCAAGGATCATCATGTCTATCCCTGATATGTTATAGTTCATCACTAAGCTCTAATAGTTTGGTGGCAGTGACTATGGAGAACTATCACTATCTCATCTGGAAGATTAACTCCCACTCGATTCAAGCGATTGTAGTACTCAGACAATCTGAGCACATGCTCAACGATTGAGCTTTTCTCCCTTAGTTTGCAGGCTTAAGAAACTTGTCAGAGGTCTCATACCTCTTGACGTGGGCACTAGTCTGAAATCCCAATTTCAGTCTTTGGAACATCTCATATGTTCTGCGACGTTTCAAAAACGTCTTTGGTGCCACAATTCTAAACAGTTAGCATTACGCATTGAACTATCACTTAGTCATCAAAACGCGTATGTCAGATGTTTAGCAACATCTATAGACGACGCTCGAGGTTTAACACACCGAGCGGTGCATTAAGGACATAAGCCTTCTGCGCAGCAATGAGGATAATCCTCAGTTGATGGACCCAGTCCGCATAATTTCTGTACTATCAACTTTCAACTAAATTTTCTCTAGGAAGATATCTTAAATAGTAGAACTAAAGTGTAAGCTACGGCATAATTTGCAAAGACCTTTGACTATGTTCATGATAATTAAGTTCATCTGATTATTTAATGAACAACCACTTAGATAGACATCCCTCTAGTCATCTAAGTGATACATGATCCGAGTCAACTAGGCCATGTCCGATCATCACGTGAGATGGACTAGTCATCATCGGTGAACATCTTCATGTTGATCGTATCTACTATATGACTCATGTTCGACCTTTCGGTCTCTTGTGTTCCGAGGCCATGTCTGTACATGCTAGGCCCGTCAAGTCAACCTAAGTGTATCGCGTGTGTAAATCTGGCTTACACCCGTTGTATGCGAACGTTAGAACCTATCACACCCGATCATCACGTGGTGCTTCGGAACAACGGACCTTAGCAATGATGCAAAGTTAGGGGGAACACTTTCTTGAAATTATTGTGAGGGATCATCTTATGTATGCTACCGTCGTTCTAAGCAAATAAGATGTAAACATGACAAACATCACACGCAAATCATAAAGTGACATGATATGGCCAATATCATCTTGCGCCTTTTGATCTCCATCTTCGAGGCGCGGCATGAACACCATCGTCAGTGGCATGACACCATGATCTCCATCATCATGATCTCCATCATCGTGTCTTCATGAAGCCGCCTCGCCAACTATTACTTCTACTACTATGGCTAACTGTTAGCAATAAAGTAAAGTAATTACATGGCGTTTTCATTGACACGTAGGTCATAAATAAATTAAGACACCTCCTATGGCTCATGCCGGTTGTCATACTCATTGACATGCAAGTCGTGATTCCTATTACAAGAACATGATCAATCTCATACATCACATATATCATTCATCACATCCTTTTGGCCATATCACATCACATAGCATACCCTGCAAAAACAAGTTAGACGTCCTCTAATTGTTGTTGCATGTTTTACATGGCTGCTATGGGTTTCTAGCAAAAATGTTTCTTACCTACACAAAACCACAACGATGATATGCCAATTGCTATTTACCCTTCATAAGGACCCTTTTCACCGAATCCGATCCGACTAAAGTGGGAGAGACAGACACCCGCCAGCCACCTTATGTATCAAGTGCATGTCAGTCGGTGTAACCAGTCTCATCTAAGCATACATGTAAAGTCGGTCCGGGCCGCTTCATCCCACAATGCCGCCGGATCAAGATAAGACTAGTAACGGTAAGCAAATTAAACAAATCATCGCCCACAACTGCTTTGTGTTCTACTTGTGCATAGAATCTACGCATAGACCTAGCTCATGATGCCACTGTTGGGGAACGTAACAATAATTCAAAATTTTCCTACGTGTCACCAAGATCAATCTAGGAGATGCTAGCAATGAGAGAGAGGGAGTGCATCTTCATACCCTTGAAGATCTCTAGGCGGAAGCGTTACAAAAACGCAGTTGATGGAGTCGTACTCGCGACGATTCAAATCGCGGAAGATCCGATCTAGCGCCGAACGGACGGTGCCTCCGCGGTCAACACATGTATAGCCCGGGGACGTCTCCTTCTTCTTGATCCATCAAGTGGAGAGGAGAAGTTGAGGGAGAACTCCGGCAGCACAACGACGTGGTGGTGGAGTTTGTGGTATTCCTGCAGGGCTTCGCCAAGCTCTACGGAGGAGAAGGAAGAGTTGGAGGAGGGAGGGGCTGCGCCAGGGAAGGGGTGCGGCTGCCCTCTCTCTCTCCCTCCTATATATAGGGGGAAGGGGGTGGAGGAGGCGCCCTAGGGTTCCCTAAGGGAGGGGCGGCGGCCACAGGGAAAACCCTAGATGGGTTTGGGCGCCCCCACCCCTAGGAAACTTGCCCCCCAAGCCGGGAGGGGTGGCTGCCCTAGGGGAGGCGCCCCCACCTCTCCAAGTTACGTGAGATGGGGTGGGAGGGGCGCTCAGCCCCTTAGTGGGCTGATGTGCCCCCTCCCCTTGGCCCATAAGGTCCCTCAACGCTTGCCGGGGCCTCCGAAACCCCTTTCGGACACGCTGGTCGTCACTCGGTACCCCCGGAACAATTCCGGACTCCAATAGCCTTCTCCCAATATATCGGTCTTCACCTCCGGACCATTCCGGAACTCCTCGTCACGTCCGGGATATCATTCGAGACTCCGAACAACCTTCGGTAACCACATACTATTTCCCATAACAACTCTAGCGTCACCGAACCTTAAGTGTGTAGACCCTACGGGTTCGGGAACCATGCAGACATGACCGAAACATCTCTCCGGCCAATAACCAATAGCGGGATCTGGATACCCATATTGGCTCCCACATGTTCCACAATGATCTCATCGGATGAACCACGATGTCGGGGATTCAATCAATCCCGTATACAATTCCCTTTGTCTATCGGTATGTTACTTGCCCGAGATTCGATCGTCGGTATCCCCATACCTCGTTCAATCTCGTTACCGACAAGTCTCTTTACTCGTTTCGTAACGCATGATTCTGTGGGTAACTCATTAGTCACATTGAGCTCATTATGATGATGCATTACCGAGTGGGCCCAGAGATACCTCACCGTCACACGGAGTGATAAATCCCAGTCTCAATTCGTGCCAACTCAACAGACACTTTCGGAGATACCCATAGTGTGCCTTTATAGCCACCCAGTTACTTGTGATGTTTGGCACACCCAAAGCATTCCTACGGTATCCGGGAGTTACACAATCTCATGGTCTAAGGAAATTATACTTGACATTAGAAAAGCTTTAGCAGACAAACTATACGATCTTGTGCTATGCTTAGGATTGGGTCTTGTCCATCACATCATTCTCCTAATGATGTGATCCCGTTATCAACGACACCCAATGTCCATGGTCAGGAAACCATAATCATCTATTGATCAACGAGCTAGTCAACTAGAGGCTTACTAGGGACATGTTGTGGTCTATGTATTCACACATGTATTACGGTTTCCAGTT
Source organism: Triticum aestivum (assembly GCF_018294505.1). Lineage (NCBI taxonomy): Eukaryota > Viridiplantae > Streptophyta > Magnoliopsida > Poales > Poaceae > Triticum > Triticum aestivum. The sequence goes on along the minus strand of NC_057803.1, from coordinate 158,982,676 downwards.
AATACAATTATAGCATGAACAATAGACAATTATCATGAACAAGGAAATACAATAATAACCATTTTATTATTGCCTCTAGGGCATATTTCCAACATGAAGTATTATTATTTTTATGTCAATATTAAACTTTTGTCTTGAATCTTTCGGATCTGAATATTCATGCCACAATAAAGAAAATTACATGGAGAATTATGCTAGGTAGCATTCCACATAAAAAATTCTGTTTTTATCCTTTACCTACTCGAGGATGAGCAAGAATTAAGCTTGGGGATGCTTGATACGTCTCCAACGTATCTATAATTTTTGATTGTTCCTTGCTATTATATTATCTATTTTGGATGTTTAATGGGCTTTAATATACCTTTTTATATTATTTTTGGGACTAACCTACTAATCAAAGGCCCAGTGCAAATTGCTGTTTTTTTGCCTATTTCAGTGTTGCGCAGAAAAGGAATATCAAATGGAATCCAAACGGAATGAAACCTTTGGGAGAGTTATTTTTGGAACAAACGTGACCCAGGAGACTTGGAGTGGCCATCAAGAAAGAAGCAAGGAGGCCACGAGGCAGGGAGGCATGCCCAGGGGGTAGGCACGCCCCCACCCTCGTGGGCCCCTCGCAGCTCCACAGACTTGTGTGTTATCTCCTACTGGATTGATACCTTGGTTCTCAAAACTGAGGGTAATACTTACGCTACTGTGCTGCATCACCCTTTCCTTTTCAAGGGAAAACCAATGCAAGCTCAAGAGGTAGCATGTCCCCTTGCTTTATCCCTCTGGAAGCCTGTAAAAAGGGTCCCACCTCGCCATTGATGTTGATTGCCGTGTTCCCAGATCTAAGCAGTTGCATGATCCAAGAACACCACCTCTCGTCAAATCCTCGATGCTCCATCACCAACCTCAAAAAGGACCAGTCCAAACGGTCATATGCCTTCTAGAAGTCCAATTTGAGGAAGACCCCCTTAAGCCCCTTAGACGCCACCTCGTGGACGACCTCATGAAGGGCAAGAATCCCGTCATGGATCCGTCGGCCCTTCAGGAACGCGGACTGAAGGGGGTGAGCAATCCTTTCCGCCACCGGGATAAGCGAGTTGCGCAAACCTTCGCAAAGATTCGCTCCAACACGTTGGTCACTGTGATGGGGCGGAAGTGCCGAATATCCGTCGCCCCAACTACTTTGGGGATCAAAGATATGACACCATAGTTAATCCTAGCCATGTCCAGGGTTCCAATATAGAACACATGAAACATGGGCATAATGACCGGGCATAAGATCTCCCAGAATTTCTGGAAAAAGACTACCGGGAGGCCATCCGGCCCCGGGGCCGAGCAAGCTTCCGTAGACGCAATCGCTCGACCCACCTCCTCAGGGGAGAATGGGAGAGTAAGTTCCGCATTCTCTACATCAGAGACCTAGTTAGAAAGCGGCCAGAAGTCAGCGCAGAGAGAGAGACGCCTTCACGCAGCTCAGCTGATAACAACTCCTTATAAAAGGAGTAAATATGGGTGGGGATGTCCTCTGGGCTTGCCAGAAGAACATCTCCATCCCAGAGGAAAGGGATGGCACACTTCCGCCTGCGGCCATTAGCAATCGCCTGAAAGTAGCCAGTGTTCACATCCCCCTTAAGGAGCCAGTTCTGGTCCCCTCGACGCTGCCAAAACAGCTCCTCGCTCATAAATGTCCATGAGCGAGGCCTCGAGGGCGTATCTCCTAAACCGATCATCGGGAGACAAGCCCCGCCCCTCATCAAGGTCATCCAACACCTTAAATCTGATCTAGCAGGGGCCCTTTACGGGCCCGGGGGTTAGCACCAAGGTTCGCCCCCAGCCCTTCATGGCCTGACGAGACAATTTAGCACAGTGATGCCAGCCATCCATAGCACAAAACACACGAGGTGGGGACACGGCCACCTCTAGCTAGCGGTCGTGAGCCATCTCAAAGAAACCCGGTTGCTCTAGGCAGAATGTTTCAAAGCGGAAGTGACGGGTGCTAGGGGGCCTCATCCCCCGATGAGAAAAGTAGGGGGCACTCTCTACCTCCGAGTTGGTGACAGACATATTTTCCGAACCCTCAGCCGAAGGGCAGTCCGGCGCTGTTCCTGCATCGGCCCCAGTCTCCCCAACTAGATCTAAATCCCGGTTGTTGGGAACACTACCGACCGGGTCCCCGGACACAGTTCGTCGAACCCACTTCCTGCAACCAAACAAACACACGAATCATAGTCGGATGCAGCCGCCGAAAAGCATGTTTATCCATACCTCCTCGATGAAGGCCTGGCTGTATCTTCACCCGCCTTCCTCTTCGAAGGCTTGCCCGGTGCGGGAGCTGGTCTCTTCAAAATCGCTGAATGTCTCCCCTGTGAAGCACGATATAGTGCGGTGGGTGAGGCAGAATAAGAGCACTCTTTTAGAGAGGGTGTTTCTTGATTGTTTACATGTGAAGCAGGAAGAAGGCCAGGGTATTCGGCAGTGATGGCCACTTCTGCGCCGTCATAGCTTGCCTGGTAAAACACTCCCTCCGCAAGCACCACGAATATATCTGGATCCTCTTCAAACCCAGGATCCAGCTCCTGGTTCTGGATCTCCGGCTATGGGGCAGGACTATGAAATCCTTCGATGACCATCAGCCAGTGCTGTCATAACAAACAAATTTGAAATTTATCAAAAGTAATCTGGAAGTGGAATGAGTGGAATAGAGGGGGTTGAGGCTTACCTAACTGGGAGGATCATACATAGAATACCCATCTCTGCGCTTAATGCGAAGAAACTACTCTTCCTCCCCTTTAAACAGGTCGGCCAATATTTGGCCAGAGCGGCGGGGGTATCCGGACCCTTCCGGCCACAACGGGAGGCGTCATCCTCTCCATTGTAGTGCCACATGGGAAGCCCTCTGTATTGTAGAGGCTGAGCCCCTCGCACTATGGAGATCGCCATTACCTCGATTATTGTGAGTCCGAACTGAGCGAGCATCTTTATCTTGCTCATAAGCTGGCGAAGTTCTGCGTTATCCTCCTCTTCAAGACTCCGGGGACGCCAACTGTGGCGTTTCTTTAGCGGAATGCTCGCAAATTCAGGAAGACCCTTTCGAACTGGGTCAGGAAGCACGATGTCCTTGATATAGAACCATTCGGAAGGCCATTCTTCGGGTGCCTTCCTTGGTGTGCCGGACAGATATCCGGTATCGGCGATACGCCATACTTCGGCTCTGCCCACTTCAAATATTGACCCCTCATGATTAGGCGGGACAAGACAGAACAACTTCCTCCATAGCTCGAAATGAGCCTCGATACCCAGATATAATTCGCATAAAGCGACATAACCCGTGATATGCAGAATGGAGGCATGGGTGAAGTTGTGTAGCTGGAGGCCATAGTATTCCAGAAGCCCTCGGAGGAATGGATGAATGTGAAATCCAACGCCCCTTAGCAGGTAGGGGACGAAACATACCCGCTCTCCCCCGGATGGGTTAGGAAAGTCCTCTGCCTGAATCTCACCCTTGAAGGAATCTAGCCCCGCTCGAATAGGAACTAGATCTGCGGGGGAAAGAAATCCCTATGTCTGCAACTTCGTCAATCGACTATGGGACACTGAACACCTCTCCCACTCGCCTTTCTCTGGGCCGGAGCCGATGGAGGAGTTGGGGGTGCTAGTCATGCTGAAATGGTTTCTCCTAAGCAGTTTCCGAGGAATTTCCTCTGCATGGAGCCGAATGGATCTAGGATCCAATCTCTTTAATATGCGCTCTTCCTTGCATGGAAGGGGTGTTATCTTTAAAAATACCCCGACCTTCCGCCTTCGCTTGACACATGGAAGGCGAAGTTATTTAACGCGCAGAGGTCAAGGAGAGCGACATTGAACTGATGGCCGAATACATCACTTGGAGGAACCCGCCTTGCAATGCCGAAGACAATTTGTGTGCCGAACACCTCGCTATTGAAGACTGGTTCGGGGGATACTAAGGGAGTCTTGGACTAAGGGGTCCTCGGGCGTCCGGCCTGTTATCCATGGGCCGGACTGATGGGCTGTGAAGACATGAAGGCCGAAGACTATACCTATGTCCGGATTGGACTCTCCTTGGCGTGGAAGGCAAGCTTGGCGACCGACTATGAAGATTCCTTCTTATGTAACCGACTCTATGTAACCCTAGATTTCCCTCCCCCGGTGTCTATATAAACCGGAGGGGTTAGTCCGGAAAGGATATATTCATTACCATAGTCATACTGGCTAGGCTTGTAGGGTTTAGACATTACGATCTCATGGTAGATCAACTCTTGTAACACTCATATTCATCAAGATCAATCAAGCAGGACATAGGGTATTACCTCCATAGAGAGGGCCCGAACCTGGATAAACATCGTGTCCCCTGTCTCCTGTTACCATCGATCCCAGACGCACAGTTCGGGACCTCCTACCCGAGATCCGCCGGTTTTGACACCGACATTGGTGCTTTCATTGAGAGTTCCACTGTGCCGTCAACAAAAGGTTCGATGGACCCTTCAATCGTCTATAGTGATGCTATCCAAGGAGAAACCTTCCTCCCTAGACAGATTTTCGTGTTCGGTGGCTTCGTACTGCGGGCCAACTCGCTTGGCCATCTGGAGCAAATTGGTATCTATGCCCCTGGCCACTAGGTCAGATTTGGAAGCTTGAACTACATCGCGGATATCCGTGGAGACTTGATCCTCAATGGATTTGAGACCGCAGTGATCGCTCCCCCTCGCCCCGATGAACATGACTTAAATCTGTCATTGGATCACATCCAGGAGATGGTCCCTGTTGCTGCAACGGCCTTAGAACTGGAGCAGATCGTGCCATCCGAGGCCATAGAGTCTGTGGCATTGGAGCTGTACACGGACTCGGCACCCTGCAATATTTGCGTCAATGGAACTCCGAACTCGTCTCCGGCTATAAGTCCCGGGCCGGGTATGCCTGCGGACACCGAGCTGGATCGGCTATCGATTTTCGAATTTAGCGCCACAGACATCTTCCAGCACTCACCTTTGGGTGATGTGCTAAACTCTTTAACGAACTTGTCCTTGGAGAAGGACTCACAGCCGAACTATGTTTGGTTCGAGCCAGAGGCTGATGATGGGAAGTTTCGCTTCCCACCCGCCACGCACTTCATAGCCACTGTCGATGACTTAACCGGTGTGCTTGATTACGGCTCCAAAGACATCGACGGTATGGACGACGACGTCGACCAGGAGCAAGGCCAAGACCCACCATTTACTGGACGTTGGATGGCCACCTCTTCGTGCGATGAGTACATGGTCGACACACCTAAAAAGCTAGCGACGATGACAATGGAAATCCAGTTGTGAATAAACCTTCTGAAACACAGTCCAAGCGCCGGCGCCCTAAACGCCGCTCTAAGCCTCGTCGCTCAAAATATAACAACACTGGCACCAGAGAAAATAGTACTCCGGGCGACGCCGAAAACAATGAAGACCCTGTCGGGGCTGCATCCGAACAGGAGGAACAAGACAACAGGCAAGATAACCCTGATAAACAGGCCATGCCCAATGACCCAGACGATGATAGTTATCGTCCAATCTTCGAGGATGATGAGAGCCTCGGCAATGAGGACTTCATCATGCCTGTGGCACCCCTCGAGCAGGAGCGCTTCAAGCGCCAGCTAATAGCAACTGCAAGAAGCCTGAAGAAGAAGAAGCAACATCTCCAAGCTGATCATGACCTGCTCATTGACAGGTGGGCTGATGTCCTGGCAGCCAAGGAATACGGCCTCGAGCGCCCAGCCAAGAGTTACCAAAAGCGCAAACTGCTACCTCAGTTCGATGAGGAGGCACCAGAACCCATACCTCCCTCACGCAATGCGGACCGACCACCCCGCGGTCGGGATAAAATGGCAACTAAGGCCAAACAACAACCCGCTCCCCGCCTCGCAAAAATAGGGACAAAACAGCTAACGGCTACCTATTCAAACGTGACAAACCTAGTCACAACCGGGCCAATAACCGCAGACGGACTTCATCGGAGGTGCACCGTGACGCAGCCCGATATACTGGTGCCGCACACCCTCTCTTCTTCACAGATGAGGTTCTAGATCACGAATTCCTCGAGGGGTTAAAGCCCGTCAATATTGAATCATGCGACGGAACAACCGATCCCGTAGTGTGGATCGAAAATTTTATTCTCCACATCCACATGGCCCGAGGAGATGATCTCCATGCCATCAAATACCTCCCACTAAAATTAAAAGGGCCGGCTAGACACTAGCTAAATAGTCTGCCTGAAAATTCCATTGACAGCTTGGAGGACTTGGAAGAGGCTTTCCTTGATAACTTCCAAGGAACTTATGTCCGGCCACCAGATGCCGATGACTTAAGCCACATAGTTCAACAACCTGGAGAATCAGCAAGAAAATTCTGGACTAGGTTCCTAACCAAAAAGAACCAGATCGTTGACTGTCTGGATGCTGAAGCCCTAGAGGCCTTTAAACACATCATCCGTGACAAATGGCGAGCACGCCACCTTGGCCAAGAAAAGCCGAAGTCCATGACAGCCCTTATGGCACTCACGACCCGCTTTTGCACGGGTGAGGACAGCTGGCTGGCTTGTAGCCAAAACACAGCCAGCGAGATAGGCCCTTCTAAGGCCAAGAACAGCACCGGCAAGCTCTGGCACAATAGGCACAAACGCCGAAGCAATGGCGACAACACCGATGACACCATAGTTAACGCCGGATTCAGCCGCTCCAAGTCCGGCCAATGGAAGAAGCCCTACAGGAGGAACAATGAAGGACCTTCCAGCCTAGACCGCATACTCGACCGTCCGTGCCAGATACACGGCACCCCAGACAAACAAGCCAATCATAGCAACAGGGATTGTTGGGTTTTCAAACAGGCTGGCAAGTTAAATGCCGAAAACAAGGAAAAGGGATCACAAAGTGAGGACGAGGACGTAGAGCCCCGGCAGCCGAACACTGGGGGGCAGAAGAAGTTTCCCCCTCAAGTCAAAACGGTGAACATGATATACGCTACACACATCCCCAAAAGGGAGCGTAAGCGAGCTCTTGGGGACGTCTACACGGTAGAGCCATTCACCCAAAAATTCAATCTGTGGTCGTCACTACCGATCACCTTCGATCGTCGAGATCATCTAACTAGCACCCGACATGGCGGTTCAGCCGCACTAGTCCTCGACCCAATCATCGACGGATTTCACCTAACACGAGTCCTAATGGACGGTGGTAGCAGCCTCAACCTACTTTGTTTGGATACAATGCGAAAGATGGGTATTAATCCCTCACGAATCAAACCAACAAGGACTACCTTTAAAGGAGTCATACCAGGCGTAGAGGCCCGCTGTACGGGGTCAATCACGCTGGAGGTGGTCTTCGATTCTCCGGACAACCTCCGAAGCGAAGAGTTAATCTTTGATATCGTGCCCTTCCGCAGCGGCTACCACGCACTGCTCGGACGAACTGCGTTTTCTAGATTCAACGCAGTGCCACACTATGCTTATCTCAAGCTCAAGATGCCCGGTCCATGCAGCGTCATAACAGTCAATGGAAATACTGAACGCTCCCTCCGAACAGAGGAGCACACCGCCGCCCTAGCAGCAGAGGTACAGAGCGGCCTTCTCAAGCAGCACCATAGTACGACTGCCAAGCCCCTGGACATCATTAAGAGGTTCCGGACTACACTGCAACAGGACAACGCATCTCGACAAGATCTCGATTAGCAATTTGGCCTCCGTCCCAGTCCCGACGAAGTAGTGGCATTCTTACCACGCATACATAATTACGCACTCAAAATTCCATGGACATCGACGGAGGCACAAGCCAGCCCGGGATCTACAGTTTGGTTAGACTGATCCCGGACACACATAACTTTACTGTCTCCTCTTCCCCTTTTTCAGGTTTCTCTTATGCGGGCCTCCTTCCACGGCCTGATTAATGGTCCTGTCAAAGGATAAACACACCAGATTGACATGGAGCATAGGCGTACATGGGAAGCCCTAGAGGCTAACTCAACGATTACTCTATCCATTTTCAGGACCCACACGCAGCTCGCCTTTAGTCGCGGCATGTCAAATAGCCGGTTGCTTATCGCATTATTTTGTACAAATGTGCTTGGACGCATTAACCCAACTATAATGGAAATAGTTCATGGCCCAAGCTCAAGGGCCCCAAATCCTATCTCTGTTCTCCCTCTGTTTCCCTTCAAATTACTTATTTCCTAGCAACCGTACACTCTGGTACGTTTCATATTTGCCAGGGGCTCCCCATCGCCCCACGATACGGCAATAAAGTTCGAACAATCCTTAAAGATAAGTTCGACACCTTGAACTTAGCATTATATGCATTGTCTCCGAATCATGTCTTTGGTCAATAGTTGGGTTGCCCGGCTCCTGTGCTTGCTACCCTACGTTCTGCTAAATCGGCTAGGATAGTAAAGGGAGAACTACTGCAATTGTGCCCTGGCCTTGACCAGATGAGCACCTCAGTAGAGAAATCCAAAAACTGACTGTCATGATATGGCGAGAGTCGGTCAGCTGTTCGAGGGTTACAAATCGTTGGAGATTTTTTCCGCATTATGTGAAAGATCGGCACTTCCCGATCAGATGCCGACAGCAATCTGGTTCGAACCAGGGGCTGCGCCCATGCTTTATTATAAAACTCCTATGGCTAAGTGAGGGCGTTTAAGCCGTATAGTGTGATTGCCTTGTTCGTTGCGCTAAACAACTCCTTTACGGACCATACAATTGGATCAAGATTGTTTAGATTCCATCCCGAACACCTCCGTACTACCTACGTGAGGGCCGAAGCCGATGACTGGCCAACCCTCAGATTACATACAACACGGCCGCACAGGAGGAGACAATTAAAAGCATAACAAAATTACATTACAAAACAGGCTTTGTTTTCATAATACAAGGCAAAGGCAACATGAATACATTTATTCAAATACAATGTCTTGCAAACATTGTGCTGCCGCAAGGCGAGCCCCCTCCAGGACATCCGCAAAATATCATTTGGGTGTACGGTGCTCCTTGCCCTCTGGTGGCCCTCTAGTCACCTCGACGGCGTCCATCTTCGCCCACCACATCTTGCAACGGGCGAAGGCCATGTGCGAACCTTCAATACAGGCCGAGCGCTTGACGATGTCCAGCCGAGGACAAGCGTTCACCATCCGCCTCACGAGTCTGAAGTAGCTGCCTAGCATAGCTCCGGCTGGCCATAGCCGGATTATCAAATCCTTAACGGCTAGTTCAGCCACCCTATGCAGCTCCACCAGCTGTTTCAGCTGATCGGTGAAGGACACGGGATGCTCTGGCGCCGCATACTGCGACTAGAATAGCTTCTCCGTAGAACCCCCTCCTTCGGCTCGATAGAACTCCGTGGCGTCTGATACACTATGCGGTAAATCCGCAAAAGCCCCTGGGGAACTCCGAACCCGAGTTTGTAAAAGGTACCGCTTCTCCGCATACTTGCTTTGCATCTTAAATGCCTTACCCGCCATGATCTTCTTGGTCTCCTGGATCTCCTAGAGGGTGGCCTGGGCCTCATTCCGTGCGGCCTCCGCGCTCCGATGAGCCTTGGAGAGTTCGGTCCCTTGAACCGACGCATCATGCTGCAAGGCTTCACATTTCTTGACCGCATCCTGGAGCTCCTGGTGGACTTCTTTGACCCGGGCCTTGAGCTTCTTACGGGCGGCTTGCTGCTGGACAGCCTTCTCCTCGGCCTCGCCCAGGCCTTCCTTAGGGCCTCGACCTCGGCCGCGACTCCTGCACATATCATGACACTGCGGTCAATATGCAGCGCCTATCCCTTCCGAACACACAACAAGTCGTCACTCACCTTGCTTCTCCTGGAGCCGAACCTTAACCTCGCCGAGCTCGTTCTCGGTCCACTCCAGCCTTTGCCTCAGTTCAGAGACTTCGGCAACATGCGAGGTTGCGGCCAACGATGCCTGCTTATTCATACATATTACATTAGTCTCCTATAAAAAAAGATTGATCCTCTGTTCGGTTCTTCTTGCCGAACACCGGACAACGTCTTAGGGGCTACTGTCTACATGGGTTTTTTCTCTCTTTATTACCTCGAAACCCGTCAACAGGCTGCTGCAGGCTTCATTTAGTCCACTCTTGGTGGACTGAATCTTCTCAATCACCACACCCATAAGGAAACGGTGCTCATCCATGACGGAGGCGCCTCGAAGCGCCTCCATCAGGTTATCCGGCGCCCCGGGATGGACAGGGGCCACCGATGGAAGCGGCGCACCCCCTCCTTTAAAGGGGGCTGCTCGCCCGATTCCAGAGCCATATTGGTCTCCGAAATCGTATTCGGCTGAGGGCCGAACTGGATGCGGCCCTCTTCGCCAGTCTCCATGGGGATCGGCTCCCCCATATATCCGGCAGTGGAGGTCTCGCCTTGTGGCGCCTCAGGGCAGCGTCCTGGGCTCCTCCCCGATTCGGAGCGGTCCTCCGGGATAACACTTTGGTGTCGTCCCTGGCCCCAGGGGAATAAGCAGGCGGTGGCGACATGCTCGCCATCTCCGATGGAGCCAACGAACCTCAGATGAGGATCGCTGGATAAGGTCGCGGGCCGGACTGCAATAGTACAATTAACTATGTCAAGATAACGAAGAGAAAGGGCCGGATGCGCGCATGAGCAAGCCATGTCACTTACGATGCGGCCTGGGGCTTAGTGCGGGGGTTCATTCCAGACTACTATCAACGTCCCATGCGGTGTTGACCGCTGGGACGCCCTTCCCCTTATTGGGCGTGTCCGCCTCCGGATGTGCCGAAGCCGCCCTCTTCTTCTTCCTCTCCTCGGGGGGAGGGTCGTTTTCCTCCTCCTCCTCTTCCTCGCCATTGTCCTTAGGGACAAAGGAATGAGCTTTGTCGTCTTCGGACATCATGTCCAAAGTGCCCTAGCGACGGGGGCCACTCTTGGCCCCTTGGCCTTCTTCTCTGGTGCCTTATAAGGCGTCGGCACCAGCATCTTTGCTAGACGCGGGATGACCGGTTCTTCAGGCAGCGGAGCCGGACACTGTATTTGCTTCGCCCTCTCCATCCCGTCCTGAAAAAGCAACAATAAAAGCTCAAGCATCATCCTTGAAACAAAGAAGTGGAGAATGCATTAAAAATGACATACCTCACTAGCGAGGTGTTTAGCGTCGTGCCCGCGATCTGAATCTGCGGCTGGCGGTTTCTCATTGCCCTTAAAGAGAAACTTCCATGCACCCTCATGAGTAGTCTCGAAGAGCCTCACCAGGGTTTGGTGCTTCTTCGGGTTGAACTCCCATAGAGAGCGGCTTCGGCGTGGCACGGAAGGATCCGGCGAACTAGTATCACCTGGATCACATCAACGAGCTTGACGTTCTTGGTTACCATGCTTTGAACGCATGTCTGTAGCGCTATCAGCTTGTCAGATGAATACCAATCCGGACTCTTCTCGACCCAGGAGCTGAGTCGCATGGGAGCGCCAGAGCGGAATTCAGAAGCTGCGGCCCAGGTGGTGCCGCGAGGTTCCGTGATATAGGACCACTGCTTCTGGCACTCCTCTACCGTGTCCAGAAAGGTACCTTTGGGCCAGGAGACGTTGGACAGCTTGCTCACCATGGCTCCTCTGCACTCCGCATGCTAGCCATCCACCACCTTCGGCTTCACGTTAAAGACTTTGAGCCACAGCCCGAAGTGGGGTTGGATGCGGAGGAAGGCCTCACATACGATGATAAACGCCGAGATGTTGAGGAAGGAATTTAGGGACAGTTAATGGAAATCTATCCCGTAATAATACATCAGCCCGCGGACAAAAGGGTGGAGTGGAAACCCTAGTCTGTGGAAGAAATGGGGGATGGACACTACCCTCTCGGTGGGCTTCGGCATGGGGACGACTTGTCCCTCGGTCGGCAGGCGGTGAGCGATCTCCTTCGCCAAGTATCCGGCCGCCCGAAGCTCAGTAATGTCCTCCTCCTTGACGGAGGAGACCATCCACTTGCCTTGACCTCCGGATCCGGACATGGTTGCTTGAGTGGAAAGGAGATGAGACCTTGGGCACTGGAGCTCGAGATTGGAAAGGTGGAGACAGAGAGAGGGCATGAGAGAGGAAGAGGGAACCCTTATCCCCTTATAAAGGCAACGAACATTAAATGCCTCCTCACTCGTCTTAAGATTCGCCTATCCCCAAGGGCAGTATAAACGACACAGTTGGATTACCCATACCCCATTGATGAGAATCCTGCGATAAGGGGACACGTTCTCTACTTTGACAAGACATGCCAATGGAAACCGCGTCTCGGGACGTGGAACGTCAAACACAAAAGCGGTTTGGAATTATGACCGGTCAGACGTGATGTCATGTTGTAAAAAGCTGTCAGTGGATTAGACTCGTGTAAAAATATATTCTCTCTGCGGTTATGTATGGTGTGTATGACAGGTCCGGATACTATCATTGCATCCGAAGACTATCTTGAAGTTCGGATAGAAGGGAACCCGCCTTGCAATGTCGAAGACAATCTGCGCGCCGGACTCCTCGTCATTGAAGCCAGGTTCAGGGGCTACTAAGGGAGTCCTGGACTAAGGGGTCCTCAGGCGTCTGACCTGTAATCCATGGGCCGGACTGATGGGCTGTGAAGACATGAAGGCCGAAGACTGTACCTGTGTCCGGATTGGACTCTCCTTAGCGTGAAAGGCAAGCTTGGCGACCGACTATGAAGATTCCTTCTTATGTAACCGACTCTATGTAACCCTAGATTTCCCTCCCCTAGGTGTCTATATAAACCGGAGGGGTTAGTCCGGAAAGGACATATTCATTACCATAGTCATACATGCTAGGCTTCTAGGGTTTAGCCATTACGATCTCATGGTAGATCAACTCTTGTAACACTCATATTCATCAAGATCAATCAAGCATGACGTAGGGTATTACCTCCATAGAGAGGGTCCGAACCGGGTAAACATCGTGTCCCTCGTCTCCTGTTACCATCGATCCTAGACGCACAGTTCGGGACCCCCTACCCGAGATCTGCCGGTTTTAACACCGATATTGGTGCTTTCATTGAGAGTTCCACTGTTCCGTCGATGAAAGGCTTGATGGCTCGCCTTGTCCTTAAAGACAACATCACCTCCGGGGGAGCTCTGGCCCCGGGCCAAACCCTTCGGCTGGGCGGCTTCACTATGATCACCCGTTTGGCTGTTGAGCCGACGATGACCTCTCGGGCCATTGAAAACCCCCTTCGCATCAACTCCGAGCACTCCAAGTAGATGGATCCGACGGAGTTTTCGTCTTTGAAAGAACTCCTAGATCACATCGCCGCTTTGGGAATAGCCACAGGCTACGATCGGACCGGGCCTAAAACCGATCAAGTAGAAATCGAGACCCTACCGGTCACCCACTAGGTTGTAGTAGTCGTGGAGCAGGACAGCGGGTCCTCTTCTATACCGAAGACGGACTATGTTTGGATCGCCGATCAGGAAGAGCCGGATACTCACCTGCGAAAGGATGCGACCAACTCTCCGAACATAGCATCGGATGGCGGTCCTAAACAATCAGAAGATATTCCGGAACCCGGACAGTTAAGCCCGGAAGGTCGTCAGACTCCGGATAATCTGTCAGGTCGGGGTTCGGATTTAATTCCACCCACCCACCCGGACATAGACGCTCTCATGAGCATAAAACAACAGCCTCATGAAACGGTCCACCACTTATGGGCCAGATTCCTCCTTGTCAAACACACGGTAAAATATTGCCGTGACGAGGACGCAATATCAATGTTCTACAACAATTGTGTGGACAAAGGAATCCTCAACGCCATCAATCGCCGCCGCATACTAAAATTCGCTGACTTAGCAACCATTGTACAAAAGTATAATGCGATGGAGAACGCCTGGAAAACTCAGGCAGCTCCTTGGGAACCATCAGTCCCAACTCAACTCTCCCTACAGGCGAAAAGGGCGCACCCTCATGGCATGCCCAATCCAATAGTCAAGAAACACAAAACTGCTATGCGGCACGGCACCGTTCTGATGGGGTGGCTCGATGGCCCATGCAAAATACATACAACACCAGATACCGTGGCAACCCACAGCCTTAGAGCATGTTGGATACTACGACAGGTAGCCAAGAGCGGCGAGGACATCCTTATCACGAATGACCCAGAATGACTTCCCCCAGAGGACGATAACTCAAGAGTATTGACGGTCTTTGAGAGATTCGCTTCAAACAACAAGCGCAAAAGGGCGCTTCGCGAGCACACCAAAGTCTGCCAAATTGCTGAAATAAACCCCTAGAATGACATGGCTATAACATTCAATGCCGGTGACGAACCAAAGTATAGAACAATACGAGTGCTAGCCGCATTAGTCCTCAGTCCCATCGTGGATGGGTTTCGACTTACCATGGTCCTCATGGACGGCGGCAGCAGACTAAACCTCATTTTTGAGGACACACATCATAAAATGGAAATAGTCAGAAGCCGCATCAAGCAAAGTAACACAACCTTCCGAGGAATTATTCCCAGTCAGGAGGCGCGATGCACGGGCAAAATCACACTTGACGTAGTATTCGGCACACCGGATAACTATCGGTCCGAAGAAATAACCTTCCAAGTGGCCCCGTTCAGCAGCGGATATCACGCCCTGTTGGGGCGGGATGCTTTTACACGCTTTCAGGCCATACCCCATTACAGGTGTATGAAGCTCAAAAGGCCCAGACCAAACGGTATAATCACTCTCGTCAGTGATCCGGAGATAGCACTCCGCGCTGAAAAAAAATCGCATCCCTGGACCTAGAGGCGCTATCTGAAGCCCTCGCGGCCGAAGAATTAACCGCACTATGCTCCACGGTGGACAGGGACGACGTGATCCTCGACAAACGTCCTAAATCCACATCCTTCAAACTAGCAGAAGAAATAGTCAAATTCCAGGTCCACCCAACGGACCCCAAGAAGACAACATCTATCAGAGCTCAACTGAACCCAACAGTTAACACCGCACTACGAGAATTCCTGCGCGAAAACTGGGACATATTCGCCTGGCACCCTTCAGATATGCCAGGGATCCCACGCGAGCTGGCCGAACATAGCCTCAATATATTAAAGGGATTTAAACTGGTTAAGCAAACACTGCGGCGCTTTTCCGAACCCAAGCGACAAGCCATGGGGGATGAGCTAGCCAAACTCATTGAGGCCGAATTCATTAGAGAAATTAAACATCCGGACTTGCTAGCAAACCTGGTGATGGTACCAAAGAAGGACAAATCCTGGCGCCTGTGTGTCGATTTCAAAGACCTCAACAAGGCTTGCCCCAAGGATCCCTTCCCCCTCCCCCCGCATTGATCAAATCATCGACGTGACCGCAGGACACGACTCACTGTGTTTCCTTGATGCATATTCCGGATACCATCAAATCAAAATGAAGGAGTCCGATCAAGCCACAACAGCATTTATCACCCCATATGGGCCATTCTGCTTCAACACCATGCCCTTTGGGCTCAAAAACGATGGCGCCACATACCAATGCATGATTCAAACATGCCTGGAGAAACAGAGTGGAAAAACGGTAGAAGCTTACGTCGATGATGTCGCCATCAAAACTAGGCACGTTGAAACACTAATAGACGACTTACGTCTTACATTTGACAACCTCCGGCCATATGACATTAAGCTCAACCCGGAAAAGTGTGTCTTCGGCGTCCCCGCTGGAAAACTGATGGGCTTCATCATTTCCAATAGAGGAATCGAAGCAAATCCAGCTAAAATCCGAGCTCTGTCATAGTTGGCTACACCAACAGACCTTAAACAGGTCCAAAAGCTAGCTGGATGCATAGCAGCGCTAAGCCGCTTTATCTCCAAATCAGGAGAAAAGGCACTACCACTCTATTGCCTCTTACAGCACACTGATAACTTCGAATGGACAGACGTGGCGACTGCCGGACTGGAGGAAATAAAGGCCCTCCTAGCAAGCAACCCAATCCTGGCCGGGCCAAACACTGGCGAGCCCATGTTTTTATACATATCGGCAACACATCAGGTGGCGAGCGCCGTGCTCATCATCGAACGAGAACAGGACGGACACAAATTTCCGCTCCAAAAACAAGTATACTACGTATCAACTGTCCTCACACTATGCAAATCCCGGTACCCCCACTACCAAAAGATAGCATACACAGTCTTCATGGCATCCCTCAAGCTACGACACTACTTCCAGGAGTGTTCAATCACGGTGGCTTCTGAGGTCCCACTCAATGACATAATAAACAACCGCGATGCCACGGGACGGATCGCCAAATGGGCCATAGAGCTACTTCCATTCGACATAACATACAAGCCACGATGAGCCATCAAATCCCAAGTACCGCCCGACTTCATCGCCGAATAGACAGAGGCCGAACTCCCTAAAGAGTACATCACATATTCCAACTGGGTTATGTATTTTGACGGCTCCAAAATGTTGGTAGGACTAGGAGCGGGAGTCGTGTTAACATCCCCCACTGGAGATGTCGTCCAGTATGTACTCCAGATATTATACATAGACTCTAACAACACAGCCGAATACGAGGCCCTACTACATGGTCTTCGGATGGCCGTATCCATGGGCATACAACGCCTGGAGGTGCACAGGGACTCGAACCTCGCCATATCTCAAATAAACAGCGACTTTGATGCCAAAGATCCAAAGATGGCAGCTTATCATAATGTCGTATTAAAAATGTCGACTTGCTTCGAGGGGCTTGAATTTCATCACGTCGCCTGAGAAAGTAACCAAGCGGCGGACGTCCTTGCTTGCATCGGCGCTAAGCGCGATCCCGTCCCACCCAACATCTTCTTGGAAAGGCTTTGCAAGCCATCTCTGGTGTGGCAAGGGGAGGGCGGCAACAATAGTCCAGATCCGAATACAACTCCAAATCCCGAACACACCGATAGTATCGGGGGCTCAACCACCAAAGTAACACCATTGGCCCATCTCATTATGGCAGGAATTGCTCCATGGACCGAACCTTTCTTGGCCTACATTAATAGGAAGGAGCTCCCCGAAGACCAGAATGAGGCTCCCGCATTGTCCGGCGCTCGAAGGCCTACAAGGTTCATGATGGAGAGCTCTACAAGAAAAGTACCACCGCAGTACTTCAAAGATGTATCTCCGAAGAAGAGGGGCGGCAGCTTCTAGCGGAAATTCACGCCGGTCTCGGTGGACACCATGCCACAGCTTGGGCACTTGTTAGCAAGGCCTTCCATACTGGGTTTTATTGGCCGTCAGCCCGAGCAGACGCATAGGACCTCATCCAACGCTGCATCGGATGCCAACTCTTCGCCAACCAAAGCCACATGCCCCCAACTGCCTTATAGACTATCCCCACCACTTGGCCTTTCGCGGTCTGGGGACTGGATATGGTCAGACTCCTTAAAGGGGGAAGCTATAAGAAAAAATATCTGTTGGTTATGGTGGACAAATTCACTAAGTGGATAGAGGCTAAACCGGTCAAAACGGCTGAGTCCAGCCCGGTGATAGACTTCATATCCGGTGTTGTGCACCGTTATGATATCCCACACAGCATCATCACTCACAACGGTTCTAATTTCACAACCGACAAGGTAAAAAACTGGTGTACTAATATGGGTATTAAACTCGATTATGCCTCCGTCTACCACCCACAAACTAACGGTCAAGTCGAACGAGCCAACGGTCTTATTATGAGCGGCATTAAGCCCAGACTAGTGCGGTCTTTGAAAGAATCAGACAAGCACTGGGTTGACAAGCTCGACTCCGTACTCTGGGGGCTGTAGACCACACCCAACCGCACTACCTGATACATACCTTTCTTAATGGTGTATGGTGCAGAGGCCGTATTGGCCTGCAATATTATTAACGACTCACCTCGAGTGCATATGTACGAAGAGAGAGAAGCCGAGCTTGATTGGTAGGATAGCCTAGATGCGCTGGAGGAGGAACGCGATGTCGCAAAGGCCCGTTCGACATTTTACCAACGGCAGGGTCGAAGATATCAAAGCGGAGAAGTACAGGACAAGACTTACAACATTGGCGAACTCGTTCTGCGCCTGCCGGAGAAGAAAAAGGACAAACTCAAGCCCAAATGGGAGGGTCCCTTCATAATTGACGAAGTTCTCACCGGAGGAGCATACCGTCTTCGTGATGCATCAGACAATCGCCTCGAGCCGAACCCCTGGAACGCGGCCAGACTCCAAAGATTCTATGCCTAGCGCCAAACCCCTTGTTCGTCTCCTCCTCCCCTGTAGTTTCCATTATTTTTTCTCTCTTTTCCGATTACTTTCTTCTTTCTCGCTTTAACGCTTTGGTACGGCTAGACCACACACCATTGACACGTACATCTCTAAATATGCACATCACTTGTACCCGGGTGCTTCTCGGACAGAGGTTCCTGTCATTCCTTGAGCATTAAGCTCCTCATATATGAGTTTTTCCATATGTACCTTTTCTTTGCCACTATATGCATCGATATGACTTAAGTTTTGGCCAAGCTGGGTTGCCTGGCTCCTGTGCTTATGCCCTACGTTCCCGTTAGTTCGGCTAGGGCATAAAGGGAGCACCTCTGCAATTGTTACTGCTGGGTCATCCGGATATGTACCTCAGACTGGGTGAAGCCGAAAGCTAGCGTTCTTAAGGGAAAATTTGATCGGTGAATTAAAGATGTTTTCTAAACTCACTCCATTGTGCACCCCCATAAGTTATAGAAACTGTGGTGCTCGCATCACAATTCGGACATGTACATTAAATGCATGCACAACCAGGGAGAGGAACCCTTAATGGAACTATTCTCTCTGGAAGATGTTTCTTATGATATCAATGTAATATAACATAGCTAGCCAGATACAACTTGTCTGTTCAAGCAACTATGACCCCTACACCTAGTTTTCCAGGCATACCCTGGCCTATTCGGCCGCGACGGTATTTGGAAACACTCCGCACCTTCGGGTCCGGAGGTTGACGCAAAAAGGTCTGGCATGACAAATGATATACAATTCAGCTAGAGTTCCATATAATGAGGAAAGTACACAATCATTTGGACTCGAACACTTGCTCCTCTACACCTTCCAACATGCAGTCTAACTTACAATCCTGTTGGGAATATTTGGCGGCCACCTCTACTTGGTCATATACTAAACTAACGGGAATTTCTTCCCCATTTGACCCTAACGGTCCAACCCGAGCTATGTGATTTGGATCTAGCTTGGTATATCATGTTTTCACCATGGCCCAGGCCTCTCGCGCGCCCTCTCGGCAGGCCGATACCTTCCATAGTTGGATACGTTGCCGCGCTCCCTTGAATAACTCTAGAAGCTCCTCCATACTTCCTGGAGGGGAGGCGGATGGCCATAAGGCCTTGTCCACGCTCCGCATGGCCAGACGGGCATGCTTGTGCACTTGCGACAGTCTTTGCAGCAGATCACTCGATGATCCGACACCTCCTCTTCAGGACGCCCTGTCAATATACCTGCAACCATGACTATATCAGTCCCATCTATCTCTGAACTACTTTAAACATAGTTCGAACACATACTGAATATGCCGCCCCGCAGCTTCTTGTTCTCCTTCACGGAATCGTCTAGCTGGGCTCGAACATCTTTAAATTCTTCACCCAATGCAGTTTGGGAATCCTGTAGCTTATTTTTCGCGTCTCCGACGCGGGTTAGTGATACATCTCCAACATAGCTATAATTTTTGATTGCTCCATGCTATATTATCTACTGTTTTGGACATTATTGGGCTTTATTATCCACTTTTATATTATTTTTGGGACTAACCTACTAACCAGAGGCCCAGCCCAGAATTGCTGTTTTTTTGCCTATTTTAGGGTTTTGAAGAAAAGGAATATCAAACGGAGTCCAAACGGAATGAAACCTTCGGGAACGTGATTTTCTCACCGAATGTGATCTAGGAGACTTGGACCCTACGTCAAGACACAAAAGAGGAGGCCACGAGGTAGGGGGCACGCCTACTCCCCTAGGCGCGCCCTCCACCCTCGTGGCCCCCCTGTTGCTCCACCGACGTACTCCTTCCTCCTATATATACCCATGTACCCCCAAACAATCAGTTACGGAGCCAAAACCGTAATTCCACCGCCGTAACTTTCTGTATCCACAAGATCCCATCTTGGGGCCTGTTTCGGAGCTCCGCCGGAGGGGGCATCGATCACAGAGGGCTTCTATATCATCAGCATAGCCTCTCCGATAAAGTGTGAGTAGTTTACCTCAGACCTACGGGTCCATAGTTATTAGCTAGATGGCTTCTTCTCTCTTTTGGATCTCAATACAATGTTCTCCCCCTCTCTTGTGGAGATCTATTCAATGTAATCTTCTTTTTGCGGTGTGTTTGTTGAGACCGATGAATTGTGGATTTATGATCAAGTCTCTCTATGAATAATATTTGTATCTTCTCTGAATTCTTTTATGTATGATTGGTTATATTTGCAAGTCTCTTCGAATTATCAGTTTGGTTTGTCCTACTAGATTGATCTTTCTTGCAATGGGAGAAGTGCTTAGCTTTGGGTTCAATATTGTGGTGTCCTTTCCCAGTGACAGTAGGGGCAGCAAGACATGTATTGTATTGTTGCCATCGAGGATAACAAGATGGGGTTTTCATCATATTGCATGAATTTATCCCTCTACATCATGTCATCTTGCTTAAGGCGTTACTCTGTTTTCATTAACTTAATACTCTAGATGCATGCTGGATAGCGGTCGATGAGTGGAGTAATAGTAGTAGATGCAGGCAGGAGTCGGTCTACTTGTCTCGGACATGATGCCTATATACATGATCATGCCTAGATATTCTCATAACTATGCTCAATTCTGTCTATTGCTCAACAGTAATTTGTTCACCCATCGTAGAATACTTATGCTCTTGAGAGAAGCCACTAGTGAAACCTATGCCCCCCGGGTCTATCTTCATCATATTAATCTTGCAATACTTTGTTATTTACTTTGCTTTTATTTTACCTTGCATCTTTATCATAAAAATACCAAAAATATTATCTTATCATATCTATCAGATGTCACTCTCGTAAGTGGCCGTGTAGGGATTGACAACCCCTTATCACGTTGGTTGCGAGGATTTATTTGTTTTGTGCAGGTACGAGGGACTCGCGCGTAGCCTCCTACTGGATTGATACCTTGGTTCTAAAAAACCGAGGGAAATACTTACGCTACTCTGCTGCATCATCCCTTCCTCTTCGGGGAAAAACCAACGCAGTACTCAAGAGGTAGCAAGAAGGATTTCTGGCGCCGTTTCCGGGGAGTCTACGCAAAAGTCAATATACCAAGTACCCATCACAATCCCTATCTCCCGCATTACATTATTTGCCATTTGCCTCTCGTTTTCCTCTCCCCCACTTCACCCTTGCCATTTTATTCGCCCTCTCTCTCTCTATCCTCCCTCTCTTTCTCTGTTTGCCTCTTTTTGCCCCTTGCACCTTCTGCCGTTATGTCTGAAATTGGGGAAATTATTGTCGATATGGACAATAATAATATCATGAAAAATTCCGATGCTCCTGCTAAAGAACCACCCATCTTACATACAAAAAAATTCCGTGTTGGTAGTGGTAATATTATTGGAAAAGGAGTTATTCAAGATTTCTTTACTTGTGCCGGTGCTTTACCTTCTATGGGTAGTTCTATCCTTCATAGAACTAGTAGTCTTGCGGATGCTATTGCCATGCTTGTAGTTGAACTTGAAAGACAATTCATGCACATGCACCCTTGCATACAAAGGATTTTCCTAGAATTTTCTAATATTGAGGATTCTTCTGTTAAGCGTGCCGCTACTATCTCTTTTTATAGTTAGTTGTCTTTTGTACCCAGAGTCTACCTTGTAATTATGGGGCCACACCTCCCCTAATCCAGGTGTTGTGTTAATTTAAAGTCAGTAGGAGCCTCTCCTACTGTGAGTGAGCTTTCAAAAAAAAACTATCTTTTTAGCTCATGAGTTTATATTCATAATAAAAGAGGCCAAAGAAATCTTTGCGCATTATAGGGTGGACGCTTGTCGTCCTCCCATAGAGGCCATCCTCTTTGATCAAAAAGAAATAATGCGTTTTGAATCTCTAGACTATGTTGTTTTCAATGAAAATCTTAGAAAAAGGGTTCCTACCAATGTTTTAGTTGATAGAATTTTTGAACTTAATGATGATTTGGCTATTCGAAATAATGAATTAGGATATTCTCTTGAATATAGGCTCACAAAGTTCTGTCAAAAGAATGCTTATAATGATGAGTTGGTTGTGCAATACGAAGGACCAAAGGAGAAACCTATACCTCCCAAGGTTGATCTTGGGGACTTTTGCCCCATTAAATTTAGCCCTTTTGATTACTTTTTCTTACCTCAAAGAAAACTTGCTGCTGAACATAGAGAATATGAAATGAGTTTTAATGATCTATCTTACTATTATGGCAATACCTAGATCTATCTTTGTTTTTTATGCCTAGCTAGGGGCTTTAAACGATAGCGCTTGTTGGGAGGCAACCCAATTATATTTTTAGTCCTTGCTTTTTTGCTCCTGTTTAGTAATAAATAATTTATCTAGACTCTGTTTAGGTTGTGTTTTTTGTGTTTAATTAGTGTTTGTGCCAAGTAGAACCGTTGGGAAGACTTGGGGAAAGTCTTGTTAATCTTGCTGTAAAAAACAGAAATGTTAGTGCTCACGAGAACTGCTGCCATTTTTATTTGGAAAGTGATATTTAGTTAATTATTTTTGAAGATGATTAATATATAAATTCCTCACGTCCAGAAATTTATTTTATAATTTTTGGGGTTCCAGATCTTGCGCTAGCTACAGATTACTACAGACTGTTCTGTTTTTGACAGATTCTGTTTTTCGTGTGTTGTTTGTTTATTTTGATAAATCTATGGCTAGTAAAATAGTTTATAAACCATAGAGAAGTTGGAATACAGTAGGTTTAACACCAATATAAATAAAGAATGAGTTCATTACAGTACCTTGAAGTGGTCTTTTGTTTTCTTTCGCTAACGGAGCTCATGAGATTTTCTACTTTAAGTTTTGTGTTGTGAAGTTTTCAAGTTTTGGGTAAAGATTTGATGGATTATGGAACAAGGAGTGGCAAGAGCCTAAGCTTGGGGATGCCCATGGCACCCCCAAGATAATATAAGGACACCTAAAAGACAAAGCTTGGGGATGCCCCAGAAGGTATCCCCTCTTTTCGTCTACTTCTATCGGTAACTTTTACTTGGAGCTATATTTTTATTCACCACATGATATGTGTTTTGCTTGGAGCATCTTGTATTATTTGAGTATTTATTTGTTAGTTTACCACAATAATACTTGCTGTACACACCTTTTGAGAGAGCCATACATGATTTGGAATTTGTTAGAATACTCTATGTGCTTCGCTTATATCTTTTGAGTTATATAGTTTTGCTCTAGCACTTCACTTATATCTTTTAGAGCACGGGGGTGGATTTGTTTTATAGAAACTATTGATATCTCATGCTTCACTTAGATTATTTTGAGAGTCTTAAATAGCATGATAATTTGCTTAAATAATCCTCATATGCTAGGTATTCAAGATTAGTAAAAAAATTCCTAGGAATGTTTTGAATACTAAGAGATGTTTGATGCTTGATGATTGTTTTGAGATATGGAAGTAATAATATCAAAGTCGTGCTAGTTGAGTAGTTGTGAATTTGAGAAGTGCTTGTGTTGAAGTTTGCAAGTCCCGTAGCATGCACGTATGGTAAATGTTATGTAACAAATTTGAAACATGAGGTGTTTTTTATTGTCTTCCTTATGAGTGGCGGTTGGGGACAAGCGACGATCTTTTCCTACCAATCTACCCCCCTAGGAGCATGCGCATAGTGCCGAGGTTTTCGATGACTTGTAGATTTTTACAATAAGTATGTGAGTTCTTTATGACTAATGTTGAGTCCATGGATTATACGCACTCTCACCCTTCCATCATTGCTAGCCTCTTCGGTACCGTGCATTGCCATTTCTCACATTGAGAGTTGGTGCAAACTTCGCCGGTGCGTCCAAACCCCATGATATGATATGCTCTTTCACACATAAACCTCCTTATATCTTCCTCAAAACAGCCACCATACCTACCTATTATGGCATTTCCATAGCCATTCCGAGATATATTGCCATGCAACTTTCTACCATTCCGTTTATCATGACACATTCATCATTGTCATATTGCTTAGCATGATCACGTAGTTGACATAGTATTTGTGGCAAAGCCACCATTCATAATTCCTTCATACATGTCACTCTTGATTCATTGCATATCCCGGTACACCGCCGGAGGCATTCATATAGATTCATCTTTTGTTCTAACATCGAGTTGTAATCATTGAGTTGTAAATAAATAGAAGTGTGATGATCATCATTTTCTAGAGCATTGTCCCAAGTGGGGAAAAAAAGAGAAAGGCCATAAAAAAGAGAAAAAGGCCCAAATAAAAAAACCAATGAGAGAAAAAGAGAGAAGGGACAATGTTACTATCCTTTACCACACTTGTGCTTCAAAGTAGCACCATGATCTTCATGATAGAGAGTCTTTTGTTTTGTCACTTTCATATACTAGTGGGAAATTTTCATTATAGAACTTGGCTTGTATATTACAACAATGGGCCTCCTCAAGTTCCCTAGGTCTTCGTGAGGAAGCAAGTTGGATGCACGCCCACTTAGTTTCTTCTGTTGAGCTTTCATACATTTATAGCTCTAGTGCATCTGTTGCATGGCAATCCCTACTCCTTGCATTAACATCAATCGATGGGCATCTTCATAGCCCGTTGATTAGCCTCGTTGATGTGAGATTATCTCCTTTTTGCCTTCTCCACATAACCCCCATCATCATATTCTATTCCACCCATAGTGTTATGTCCATGGCTCGCGCTCATATATTGCGTGAAAGTTTATAGGTTTGAGATTGCTAAGGTATGAAACAATTGCTTGGATTGTCATCAGGATTGTACATGATGAGAGCATTCTTGTGTGACGAAAATGGAGCATGACTAAACTATATGATTTTGTAGGGATGAACTTTCTTTGGCCATGTTATTTTGAGAAGACATAATTGCTTAGTCAGTATGCTCGATGTATTATTATTTTTATGTCCATATGAACTTTTGTCTTGAATCTTTCGGATCTGAATATTCATACCACAATTAAGAAGAATTACATTAAAATTATGCCAAGTAGCACTCCGCATCAAAAATTCTGTTTTTATCATTTACCTACTCGAGGACGAGAAGGAATTAAGCTTGGGGATGCTTGATACGTCTCCAACGTATCTATAATTTTTGATTGCTCCATGCTATATTATCTACTGTTTTGGACATTACTGGGCTTTATTATCCATTTTTATATTATTTTCGGGACTAACCTACTAACCGGAGGCCCAACCCAGAATTGCTATTTTTTTGCCTATTTTTGGGTTTTGAAGAAAAGGAATATCAAACGGAGTCCAAACAGAATGAAACCTTCGGGAACGTGGTTTTCTCACCGAACATGATCCAGGAGACTTGGACCCTACGTCAAGACACAAAAGAGGAGGCCACGAGGTAGGGGGCGCGCCTACACCCCCCAAGGCGTGCCCTCCACCCTTGTGGCCCCCCTGTTGCTCCACCGACGTACTCCTTCCTCCTATATATACCTATGTACCCCCAAACAATCAGTTACGGAGCCAAAACCCTAATTCCACCGCCGTAACTTTCTGTATCCATGAGATCCCATCTTGGGGCCTGTTCCGGAGCTCTGCCGGAGGGGGCATCGATCACACAGGGCTTCTACATCATCACCATAGCCCCTCCGATGAAGTGTGAGTAGTTTACCTCAGACCTACGGGTCCATAGTTATTAGCTAGATGGCTTCTTCTCTCTTTTGGATCTCAATACAATGTTCTCCCCCTCTCTTGTGGAGATCTATTCGATGTAACCTTCTTTTTGCGGTGTGTTTGTTGAGATCGATGAATTGTGGGTTTATGATCAAGTCTATCTATGAATAATATTTGAATCTTCTCTGAATTCTTTTATGTATGATTGGTTATCTTTGCAAGTCTCTTCGAATTATCAGTTTGGTTTGGCCTACTAGATTGATCTTTCTTGCAATGGGATAAGTGCTTAGCTTTGGGTTCAATCTTGCGGTGTCCTTTCCCAGTGACAGTAGGGGCAGCAAGGCATGTATTGTATTGTTTCCATCGAGGATAACAAGATGGGGTTTTCATCATATTTCATGAGTTTATCCCTCTACATCATGTCATCTTGCTTAAGGCGTTACTCTGTTTTCATTAACTTAATACTCTAGATGCATGCTGGATAGCGGTCGATGAGTGGAGTAATAGTAGTAGATGCAGGTGGGAGTCAGTCTACTTGTCTCGGACGTGATGCCTATATACATGATCATGCCTAGATATTCTCATAACTATGCTCAATTCTGTCAATTGCTCAACAGTAATTTGTTCACCCACCGTAGAATACTTATGCTCTTGAGAGAAGCCAGTAGTGAAACATATGGCCCCCGGGTCTATCTTCATCATATTAATCTTCCAATACTTTGTTATTTACTTTGCTTTTATTTTACTTTGCATCTTTATCATAAAAATACCAAAAATATTATCTTATCATATCTATCAGATGTCACTCTCGTAAGTGGCCGTGTAGGGATTGACAACCCCTTATCGCGTTGGTTGCGAGGATTTATTTGTTTTGTGCAGGTACGAGGGACTTGCGTGTAGCCTCCTACTAGATTGATACCTTGGTTCTCAAAAACTGAGGGAAATACTTACACTACACTGCTGCATCATCCCTTCCTCTTCGGGGAAAAACCAACGCAGTGCTCAAGATGTAGCAGTCAGCACACGCTCGCCCGCGACATGTTGCCTTTTCGCCTCTTTTTCTCCCTCTTGGGCGATCTTCAATTCTCTTCCAGTTGATCAGACGACCCTATTATGCGATCAGCAGCAGAATTAGCACAATTGGTATACAACTATTGTTCCTCGGTGGAGGGGGACATTAACAAAAGAGGACTTCTTAACATTTTCTAGTTCGGCAGTAGCAGCATTTAGCTGCACCCGGCACTGCTCCAGCTCCTGGGCTAGCAAACAATTCTTCTCTGTAAGGACCTGGTCGTACAATGATCCTTAAATCAGTTGTGCCAACTACTTTCAGTCTCGGGGGCTACGGTCATATGGTTATCCTTTTTTGACAAAGAAAACTTACCTGCACATATGTCAGATATTGCTTCGTGGCTCTTCTAATCCCATCTCGAGCAGCTCGGATGTATGCGTCGCCCGACCTAAAGGCATTAAAAGCCTTGATACGTCCATTTTGCATCATGCTTTTATATCAATATTTATTGCATTATGGGCTGTTATTACACATTATGTCACAATACTTATGCCTATTCTCTCTTATTTTACAAGGTTTACATAAAGAGGGAGAATGCCGGCAGCTGGGATTCTGGGTTGGAAAAGGAGCAAATATTAGAGACCTATTCTGCACAGCTCCAAAGTCCTGAAACTTCACGGAAGGTATTTTCAGAATATATAATAAATACTGAGTGCAAGAAATTCACCAGGGGGCCCACACCCTGCCCACGAGGGTGGGGGGGGGGGCGCCCCCCTACCTCGTGGCCCCTTGGTGGCCCTCCGGTGGCCATCTTCTACTATATGGAGTCTTTCGATGAAAAAAAATGATAAGCCATCTTTCCAGACGATACTCCGCCGCCACGAGGCGGAATCAATCTAGGGCTCCGGCGGAGCTGTTCTGCCAGGGAAACTTCCCTCCGGGAGGGGGAATCATAGCCATCGTCATCACCAACGCTCCTCTCATCGGGAGAGGGCAATCTCCATCAACATCTTCACCAACACCATCTCCTCTCAAAACCCTAGTTCATCTCTTGTATCCAATTCTTGTCTCCAAGGCTGGGATTGGTACCTGTGGGTTGCTAGTAGTGTTAATTACTCCTTGTAGTTGATGCTAGTTGGTTTATTTGGTGGAAGATCATATGTTCAGATCCTATATGCATATTAATACCCCTCTGATTATGAACATGAATATGCTTTGTGAGTAGTTACGTTTGTTCCCGAGGACATGGGAGAAGTCTTGCTATTAGTAGTCATGTGAATTTGGTATTCGTTCGATATTTTGATGAGATGTATGTTGTCTCTCCACTAGTGGTGTTATGTGAACGTCGACTACATAACACTTCACCATTATTTGGGCCTAGAGGAAGGCATTGGGAAGTAATAAGTAGATGATGGGTTGCTAGAGTGACAGAAGCTTAAACCCTAGTTTATGCGTTGCTTCGTAACGGGCTGATTTGGATCCATATGTTTCATGCTTTGGTTAGGTTTACCTTAATACTTTTGTTGTAGTTGTGGATGCTTGCAATAGAGGTTAATCATAAGTGGGATGCTTGTCCAAGTAAGGACAGTACCCAAGCACCGGTCCACCCACATACCAAATTATCAAAGTACCGAACGCGAATCATATGATCGTGATGAAACCTAGCTTGACGATATTCCCATGTGTCCTCGGGAGCGCTTTACATCATATAAGAGTTTGTCCAGGCTTGTCCTTTGCTACAAAAAGGATTGGGCCACCTTGCTTCACTTTATTTACTTTTGTTACTTGTTACTCGTTACAAATTATCCTATCACAAAACTATCTGTTACCTATCATTTCAGTACTTGCAGAGAATACCTTGCTGAAAACCGCTTATCATTTCCTTCTGCTCCTCGTTGGGTTCGACACTCTTACTTATCGAAAGGACTACGATAGATCCCCTATACTTGTGGGTCATCAAGACTCTTTTCTGGCGCCGTTGCCGGGGAGTGAAGCGCCTTTGGTAGGTGGAATTTGGTAAGGAAAAATTTATATAGTGTGCTGAAATTTACTGTCACTTGTTACTATGGAAAGTAATCCTCTGAGGGGCTTGTTCGGGGTATCTTCACCCCGACCAGTAGAGCAAAGAGTTGCTCCTCAACCTACTGAACCTACTGAAAATGAAAATGTCTTCTTTGAAATTCCTTCAGGTATGTTAGAAAAACTGCTAGCTATTCCTTTTGCAGGAGATGGAACAAAGCATCCTGATGAGCACCTAATATATGTTGATGAAGTTTGTGGATTATTTAAGCTTGCAGGTGTGCCCGGTGATGTTATTAAGAAGAAGGTATCCCCTTTATCTTTGAAGGGAGATGCATCGACATGGTATAGGCTATGTGATGATACGGGGTCATGGAACTACAAACGATTGAAATTGGAATTTCATCAGAGGTTTTATCCTATGCATCTTGTTCATCGTGATCGCAATTATATATATATAATTTCTGGCCCCGCGAAGGAGAAAGCATATCTCAAGCTTGGGGGAGGATTAAATCAATGTTATATTCATGCCCCAATCATGAGCTCTCAAGAGAAATGATTATTCAAAATTTATATGCTCGGCTTTCTGATAACAATTGCACCATGCTCGATACTTCTTGTGCTGGCTCTTTTATGACGAACACTATTGAATTCAAATGGGATTTATTGGAAAGAATTAAACGCAACTCTGAATATTGGGACCTTGACAAAGGTAAGGAGTCAGGTATGACACCTAAGTTTGATTGTGTTAAATCTTTTATGGATACCGATGTTTTTCGTAAATTTAGCACTAAATATGGACTTGACTCTGAGATAGTAGCTTATTTCTATGAATCTTTTGCTACTCATGTTGATATCCCTAGGAAGAAGTGGTTTAAATATCATCCTCCCATAGAAGTAAAAGTAGCTGCACCTATTGAAGTTGAATAAAAGACTATCACTTATAATGATCCTATCGTTCCTACTGCTTATGTTGAGAAAGCACCTTTTCCTGTTAGGATAAAAGATCATGCTAACGTTTCAACTGTGGTTCATAAAAGCAATATTAAAACTTATACACCTCATGAGCAAGTTAAAGTTGAACCTAATATTGCTATTGTTAAAGATCTCTTGTCTGATAATATTGATGGGCATGTTATTCATTTCCTCGATGAGACTGCTAGAATTGCTAAACCTTGTGCTAAAGATAAAAACAGACCTGTGGTAGGCATGCCTATTATTTCTGTTAAAATAGGAGATCATTGTTATCCTGGCTTATGTGATATGGGTGCTAGTGCTAGTGCAATACCTTACGACTTATACAAAGAAATTATGCATGATATTGCACCCGCTGAGATAGAAGATATTGATGTCACAATTAAACTTGCCAATAGAGATACTATTTCACCAATGGGAATTGTCAGAGATGTTGAAGTCTTGTGTGGGAAAACTAAATATCCTGCTGATTTTCTTGTTCTTGGTTCCCCACAAGATAGCTTTTGTCCCATTATATTTGGTAGACCCTTCTTGAACACTGTTAATGCTAAGATAGACTGCAAAAGGATGTTGTTACTGTTGGTTTAGGTGATATGTCTCATGAATTTAATTTCTCTAAATTTCGTAGACAACACCGTGAAGAGGAATTGCCTAGTAAAGATGAAATTATTGGTCTTGCTTCTATTGTCGTGCCTCCTAGTGATCCTTTAGAATAATATTTGCTAGACCATGAAAATGATATGTTTATGAATGAAAGAAGGGAAATAGATGAAGTATTCTTTAAACAGGAACCCATCCTGAAACACAATTTGCCTGTTGAAATCCTAGGGGATCCTCCTCCACCCAAGGGTGATCCCGTGTTTGATCTTAAACCTTTACCTGATACTCTTAAATATGCTTATCATGATGAGAAAAAGATATATCTTATTATTATTAGTGCTAACCTTTCAGATCATGAAGAAGAAAGATTATTGAAAACTCTGAAGAAGCACCGTGCTGCTATTGGATATACTCTCGATGATCTTAAAGGCATTAGTCCCACTCTGTGTCAACACAAAATAAATTTGGAGGAAGATTCCAAACCAATTTGTGATCATCAACGACGGCTGAATCCTAAGATGAAGGAAGTGGTAAGAAAGGAAATACTAAAGCTTCTGGAGGCAGGTATAATTTATCCCGTTGCTGATAGTCAGTGGGTAAGTCATGTCCATTGCGTCCCTAAAAAGGGAGGTATTAATGTCGTTCCTAATGATAAAGATGAGTTGATTCCGCGAAGAATTATTATAGGTTATAGGATGGTAATTGATTTCCACAAACTAAATAAAGCTACTAAAAAGATCATTACCCCTTACCTTTTATCGATCAAATTCTAGAAAGATTATCCAAACATACACATTTTTTGCTTTCTAGATGGTTATTCTGGTTTCTCTCAAATACGTGTGTCAGCCAATGATCAATCAAAGACTACTTTTACTTGCCCGTTCGGCACTTTTGCTTATAGACATATGCCTTTTGGTTCATGTAATGCACCTGCTACCTTTCAAAGATGCATGATGGCTATATTCTCTGACTTTTGTGAAAAGATTTGTGAGGTTTTCATGGACGATTTTTCCGTCCATTGATCCTCTTTTGGTGATTGCTTAAACAACCTTGATCGAGTTTTGCAGAGATGTGAAGAAACTAATCTTGTCTTGAATTGGGAAAAGTGCCACTTTATGGTTAATGAAGGTATTGTCTTGGGGCATAAAGTTTCTGAAAGAGGTATTGAAGTTGATAAAGCCAAGGTTGATGCTATTGAAAAGATGCCATGTCCCAAGGACATCAAAGGTATAAGAAGTTTCCTTGGTCATGCCGGTTTTTATAGGAGGTTCATTAAGGACTTCTCAAAAATTTCTCGGCATCTAACTAATTTATTACAAAAAGATATACCATTTGTTTTTGATGATGATTGCGTAGAAGCATTTGAAA
This sequence comes from Triticum aestivum, assembly GCF_018294505.1. Taxonomy (NCBI): domain Eukaryota; kingdom Viridiplantae; phylum Streptophyta; class Magnoliopsida; order Poales; family Poaceae; genus Triticum; species Triticum aestivum. Next base: position 158,950,909 of record NC_057803.1, on the reverse strand, counting down.
TACTTAAGAAAGCATTAATCTCTGCACCTATTGTTTAGCCACCTGATTGGAACTTACCTTTTGAAATTATGTGTGATGCTAGTGATTATGCTGTAGGTGCTGTTCTAGGTCAAAGAGTTGATAAGAAACTAAATGTTATCCAATATGCTAGTAAAACTCTAGACAATGCTCAGAGAAATTATGCTACTACTGAAAAGGAATTCTTAGTAGTTGTATTTGCTTGTGATAAGTTCAGACCCTATATTGTTGATTCTAAAGTAACTATTCACACGGATCATGCTGCTATTAAATATCTTATGGAAAAGAAAGATGCTAAACCTTGACTTATTAGATGGGTTCTCTTGCTACAAGAATTTGATTTGCATATTATTGATAGAAAGGGAGCTGAGAACCCCGTTGCAGACAACTTGTCTAGGTTAGAAAATGTTCTTGATGACCCACTACCTATTGATGATAGCTTTCCTGATGAACAATTAAATGTCATAAATGCTTCTCATACCGCTCCATGGTATGCTGATTATGCTAATTACATTATTGCTAAATTTATACCACCTAGCTTCACATACCAGCAAAAGAAAAAGTTCTTCTATGATTTGAGACATTACTTTTGGGATGACCCACATCTTTATAAAGAAGGAGTAGATGGTGTTATTAGACGTTGTGTACCTGAGCATGAATAGGAACAAATCCTACGCAAGTGTCACTCCGAGGCTTATGGAGGACACCACGCTGGAGACAGAACTGCACACAAGGTATTGCAATCCGGTTTTTATTGGCCTACTCTTTTCAGGAATGCCCGTAAGTTTGTCTTATCTTGTGATGAATGTCAAAGAATTGGTAATATTAGTAGACGTCAGGAAATGCCTATGAATTATTCACTTGTTATTGAACCATTTGATGTTTGGGGCTTTGATTATATGGGACCTTTTCCTGCCTCTAATGGATATACACATATTTTAGTTGCTGTTGATTACGTTACTAAGTGGGTAGAAGCTATTCCAACTAGTAGTGCTGATCATAACACCTCTATTAAGATGCTTAAAGAAGTTATTTTCTGAGGTTTGGAGTCCCTAGATATTTAATGACTGATGGTGGTTCACATTTTATTCATGGTGCTTTCCGTAAAATGCTTGCTAAATATGATGTTAATCATAGAATTGCATCTCCTTATCACCCACAGTCTAGTGGTCAAGTAGAATTGAGCAATAGAGAACTCAAATTAATTTTGCAGAAGACTGTTAATAGATCTAGAAAGAATTGGTCCAAGAAACTTGACGATGCATTATGGGCCTATAGAACTGCATACAAAAATCCTATGGGTATGTGTCCGTATAAAATGGTTTATGGAAAAGCATGTCACTTACCTCTCGAAGTAGAACATAAGGCTTATTGGGATATTAAAGAGCTCAATTATGATTTCAAACTTGCCAGTGAGAAGAGGTTGTTTGACATTAGCTCACTTGATGAATGGAGAACCCAAGCCTATGAGAATGCCAAATTGTATAAAGAAAAGGTTAAAAGATGTCATGACAAAAGAATACAAAAGCGTGAGTTTAACGTAGGTGATTATGTATTGCTATACAACTCTCGTTTAAGATTTTTTGTAGGAAAACTTCTCTCTAAATGGGAAGGTACTTACGTTATCGAGGAGGTCTATCATTCCGGTGCCATAAAAATCATCAACTTCGAAGGCACAAATCCGAAGGTGGTGAACGGTCAAAGAATTAAACATTATATCTCAGGTAATCCTATAAATGTTGAAACCAATATTATTGAAACCGTAACCCCGGAGGAATACATAAGGGACACTTTCCGGAACGTTTCAGACTCCGAAAAGGAAGAGGTATGTGGTACGGTAAGTAAACCGACTCCAAAACAGTTTTAATGGCAATACTTCTCTGTTTTGGAATATTTAGAAAAATAGAAAAATAAGAAGCAGTCCGGGAAGAACACGAGGGCTCCACGAGGGTGGAGGGTGCGCCCTACCCCCTGGGCGCGCCCCCTACCTCATGGGCACCTCATGTGCTCTCCGGACTCCGTTTTCTTACACGACACATATTTTGGTCGGTAAAAATTCATTATATAATCTCCCGGAGTTTTTGACTCCTGTATCACGCAAATATCTCCTGTCTTTGTTTTGAGCTGTCCTGCTGCAGAATAGAGTAACATGTCGTCCCATGATTCGGAAGGAGAAAGCTATGTGGCTGACTACCTTGCAGATACTAAGGTCTATGGGGATGTGGAGCATTGTGGTTGGACTACGGAAGAAGAAGTGGACTATGAACCCAAGGGAAGGGAGGAGACGAGCTCGTAAGAAGATGAAGTCCCATTACCTCAACCTGGGGACATGCATGTGGAGTTCAAAAAGTCAAGCCTCCCGGATAGAGTAAAGAAACCTAAGATTGAGTTTATCCCTTTTCGCCTCTTGCAGGAAAACAAGCAGGAACTATGCAAAAAGATACTGAGCCTGGAGCACGAGATTGAGGACCTAAGGGACCAAAACTCTCTCCTCAAGTGCAAATTAAGGAAGAAGCCTACGCCATCAACAAAACCATCACCTTCTTCACCAACAAAGGAGACATAATCACATGGGTATGGGCACTCCCCTTGGCAACTGCCAAGCTTGGGGGAGTGCCCCGGTATCGTATCACCATCACTTCTATCTTTACCGTTTTTCTTAGTTCTATCCTTTTGGTAATATCTTGATCTAGTAGAATAAAAGCTTTTAGTATGATCTAGTTGTGAGTTTTGCTTTATGATCCTTCTATGTAATCGAGTCCGTGAGCTATATATAATAAAGATTAGTGTTGAGTCAAGGGCTTGATTATTTTGCCATGATCTTGAGGGAATAGAATAAAAGAGAAAGAATAAAAAGAAACAAAGAGATCATATGGATCTTATGGAGAGTAATGAGCTCACATAGAAAGAGTATGATGAATAAAAGTTGTTGACAGTTGACAAACATATTTTTGGTCATCGTTGCAATTAATAGGAAGTAATAAAGAAAGAGAGGTCTTCACATATAAATATACTATCTTGGACATCTTTTATGATTGTGAGCACTCATTAAAATATGACATGCTAAAGAGTTGACGTTGGACAAGGAAGACAACGTAATGGGTTATGTTTTCTTACATCTGAGATAAATTATATTGTCTTGGATCATCCAACATGATTGAGCTTGCCTTTCCCCCTCATGCTAGCCAAATTCTTTGCACCAAGTAGAGATACTACTTGTGCTTCCAAACACCCTTAAACCAGTTTTTCCATGAGAGTCCACCATACCTACCTATGGATTGAATAAGATCCTTCAAGTAAGTTGTCATCGGTACAGGCAATAAAAATTGCTCTCTAAATATGTATGACTTATTAGTGTGGGAGAAAATAACCTTTATACGATCGTGTGATATGGAAGAAATAAAAGCGACTGACTGCATAATAAAGGTCCATATCACAAGTGGCAATATAAAGTGACGTTCTTTAGCATTAAGATTTTGTGAATCCAACCATAAAAGTGCATGACAACCTCTGCTTCCCTCTGCGAAGGGCCTATCTTTTACTTTTATCTCCTACCTTGCATAAGAGTCATGGTGATCTTCACCCTTCCTTTTTACATTTTATCTTTTGGCAAGCACAACATGTTGGAAAGATCCCGGTATATATGGCTAATTGGATGTGAGTTTTCATGAACCATTATTGTTGACATTACCCTTGAGGTAAAACGTTGGGAGGCAAAACTATAAGCCTCTATCTTTCTCTGTGTCCGATTAAAACTCCATACCCATAAGTATTGCGTGAGTGTTAGCAATTGTGAAAGACTATATGATAGTTGAGTATGTGGACTTGCTGAAAAGCTCTTATATTGACTCTTTCCTATGTTAGGATTAATTGCAATTGCTCGAATGACTGAGATTATAGTTTGTTAGTTTTCAATGAATTTTGTGATTCATACTTGAAATGGTGATTGAATTATTACTCTAGCATAAGAGATCATATGAGAAGAATTATATAAGTTGATGTTCTAAGAATGATCATGATGCCCTCATGTCCGTATTCTATTTTTATCGACACCTCTATCTCTAAACATGTGGACATATTTTTCGATTTCGGCTTTCGCTTGAGGACAAGCGAGGTCTAAGCTTGGGGGAGTTGATACGTCCATTTTGCACCATGCTTTTATATCAATATTTATTGCATTATGGGCTGTTATTACACATTATGTCACAATACTTATGCCTATTCTCTCTTATTTTACAAGGTTTACATAAAGAGGGAGAATGCCGGCAGCTGGGATTCTAGGCTGGAAAAGGAGCAAATATTAGAGACCTATTCTGCACAGCTCCAAAAGTCCTGAAACTTCACGGAAGGCATTTTCAAAATATATAATAAATACTAAGTGCAAGAAGTTCACTAGGGGGGCCACACCCTGTCCACGAGGGTGTGGGGCGCGCCCTACCCCCTGGGCGCTCCCCCTACCTCGTGGGCCCCTTGGTGGCCATCTTCTGCTATATGGAGTCTTTCGATGAAAAAAGCCATCTTTCCAGACGAGACTCCACCGCCATGAGGCGGAACCTTGGCGGAACCAATCTAGGGCCCCAGCGGAGCTGTTCTGCCGGGGAAACTTCCCTCTGGGAGGGGGAATCATAGCCATCGTCATCACCAACGCTCCTCTCATCGGGAGAGGGCAATATCCATCAAAATCTTCACCAGCACCATCTCCTCTCAGAACCCTAGTTCATCTCTTGTATCCAATTCTTGTCTCCAAGTCTGGGATTGGTACCTGTGGGTTGCTAGTAGTGTTAATTACTCCTTGTAGTTGATGCTAGTTGGTTTATTTGGTGGAAGATCATATGTTCAGATCCTATATGCATATTAATACCCCTCTGATTATGAACATGAATATGCTTTCTGAGTAGTTACGTTTGTTCCTGAGGACATGGGAGAAGTCTTGCTATTAGTAGTCATGTGAATTTGGTATTCGTTCGATATTTTGATGAGATGTATGTTGTCTCTCCTCTAGTGGTGTTATGTGAACGTCGACTACATAACACTTCACCATTATTTGGGCCTAGAGGAAGGCATTGGGAAGTAATAAGTAGATGATGGGTTGCTAGAGTGACAGAAGCTTAAACGCTAGTTTATGCGTTGCTTCGTAAGGGGCTGATTTGGATCCATATGTTTCATGCTATGGTTAGGTTTACCTTAATACTTTTGTTGTAGTTGCAGATGCTTGCAATAGAAGTTAATCATAAGTGGGATGCTTGTCCAAGTAAGGACAATACCCATGCACCGGTCCACCCACATACCAAATTATCAAAGTACCAAACGCGATGTGTCCTCGGGAGCGCTTTACATCATATAAGAGTTTGTCCAGGCTTCTCCTTTGCTACAAAAAGGATTGGGCCACCTTGCTGCACTTTATTTACTTTTGTTACTTGTTACTCGTTACAAATTATCCTATCAGAAAACTATCGGTTACCTATTATTTCAGTGCTTGTAGAGAATACCTTGCTGAAAACCTCTTATCATTTCCTTCTGCTCCTCGTTGGGTTCGACACTCTTACTTATCGAAAGGACTACGATATATCCCCTATAGTTGTGGGTCATCAAGCCTCCTCCGAGAACTTGGGGTCTCACAAGACAGCCCCGCAACTCCGATGGTTCATGGCACTCTCTACCTCCGAGTTGGTGACGGACATATTTTCTGAACCCTCGGCCGAAGGGCTGTCCGGCGATGTTCCTGCATCGGCCCGAGTCTCCCCGATTGGATCTAAATCCCAGTTGTTGGGAACACCATCTATCGGGTCCCTGGACACAGTTCGGCGAACCCTCTTCCTTCAACCAAACAAACACACGAGTCACAATCGGATGCGGCCGCCGAAAAGCATGTTTATCCGTATCTCCTTGATGAAGGCTTGGCTGTATCTTCACCCGCCTTCCTTTTCGAAGGCTTGCCCGGCGCGGGAGCCGATCTCTTTGAAATCGCCGAACGTCTCCCCTGTGAAGCACGATATAGTGCGGTGGGTGAGGCAGAATAAGAGCACTCTTTTAGAGAGGGGTTTCTTGATTGTTTACATGTGAAGTAGGAAGAAGGCCAGTGTAGTCGGCGGTGATGGCCACTTCTGTGCCGTCATAGATTGCCTGGTAAAACACTCCTTTTGCAAGCACCACGAATATATCCGAATCCTCTTCAAAGCCAGGATCCAGCTCCTTGTTGTGGATCTCCAACTGTGGGGCGGGACTATGAAGTCCTTCGGTGACCTTCCGCCAGTGCTATCATAACAAACAGACTTGAAATTTATCATAAGTAATTCGGAAGTGGAATGAGTGGAATAGGGGGGTTGAGGCTTACCCAACTGGGAGGATCATACATAGAATACCCATCTCTGCGGTTATTGCGAACAAACTCCTCTTCGTCCCCTTTAAACAGGTAGACCAATATTTGGCCAGAGCGGCAGGGGTATACGGACCCTTCCGGCCATAGCGGGAGGCGTCATCCTCTCCATTGTAGTGCCACATGGGCAGCCCTCTGTATTGTAGCGGATGAACCCCTCGCACTATGGAGATCGCCATTACCTCAATTAGTGTGAGTCCGGACTGAGCGCACATCTTTATCTTGCTCATAAACTGGCGAACTTCTGCACTGTCCTCCTCTTCAAGACTTCGGGGACGCCAACTGTGGCGTTTCTTTAGCGGAACACTCGCAAATTCAGGAAGACCCATTCGAACTGGGTAAGGAAGCATGACGTCCTCGATATAGAACCATTCGGAAGGCCATTCTTTGGGTGCCTTCCTTGGTGTGCCGGATAGATATCCGGTATCGGCGATACACCATACTTCGGATACGCCCACTTCAAATATTGACCCCTCGTGATTACGCGGGACAAGACAGAACTACTTCCTCCCCAGCTCGAAATGAGCCTCGATACCCGGAAATAATTCGCATAAAGTGACGTAACCCGTGATATGCAGAATGGAGGCAGGGGTGAAGTTGTGCAGGTGGAGGCCATAGTATTCTAGAAGCCCTCGGAGGAACGGATGAATGGGAAATCCAACGCCCCTTAGCAGGTAAGGGACAAAACATACTCGCTCTCCCCCGGATGGGTTGGGAAGGTCCTCTACCTGAATCTCACCGTTGAAGGAATCTAGCCCCGCTCGAACAGGAACTAGATCTGTGGGGGGAAGAAATCCCTGTGTCTGCAACTTCGTCAATCGACTGTGGGACACTGCCACTACAAAAAAAATACACTTCTGTGATGATACGTGTTTGTCACAGTAGGTCGCTTTTTTTTCATGCATGTACATCCATGACAAATTTATGATAGAATCAAGATAGTCATACATGTGCTGTCGTAGAAGTGTTCCATGACATTACCAAAATTATCATCATGGAAGTGTCAACTTCCATGACGATAAATCGCGCGTCATAGAAGTGCTTTCGTCAAGGGTGACCGACACGTGGCATCGACCGTAACGGAACGCCGTTAAGCTATCGGGTCGGGTTTTGGATCCGATAACCCATTAACAGCCTCGACCAATGGGAAATTTCCACGTGTAAAATTCTTATTAGCAGGATGAAACACGTGTCAGCTCGTCAGTGAGTCAGATAGGCGCCTATGATACGTCGACATGTGGCACGGCCCAATAGAGGCCCATTCCTGTGAAAAGGCTGGCTCGTTTGACTTGGTCAAAAGGTGGCGGGCCGGCCCATGAAAAGCCTGTTAACGGCCTGTTTGCATATAGCCCATTTACAGCCCGCTAACCCAAGGCCCGTTATGCCCTATCCGAATTAGGCCCAGTAGCGTCATTTGGGCCAACCAATATGATTCCAGCCCTTTTTCACTTCTGGCCCATGTATGGCCCATGACGTCTTTCGGCCCATATGAGGCCCTATGTAACTCTTGGCCTATTAACGGCCCGTGGTGAAACTGGCCCATAATGAACAGTGTATCACTTTACACCCATTAACGACCTGTGGTGATACTAGCCCGTAATGAACAATGTATCACTTTATACCCATTAACGACCCGTTATTCCGTTGTGCCGTTTCCAGCCCATGTTATCTTTCGACCTTCTCAGAGCCCATTTATTCTTGGGCGCATTTCCAGCATTCGTGTACTTACGGCCCGTTACTGCTTATGGGCCAAATTCAGCTCTTGGTTACAGTCGGCCCGTTTGTGGTCCGTTAATACGTTGGGCCGTTTTCATAGTGTCATCAAATACGGCCTATTAACGATGGCCCATTATGGTCGGCCCATGAACGGATGATTCCAACTCTAGCCCGTTTACGGCCATAATGCGGCCTGTTATTGGCCCATGTTTGGCCAATCGATCATACGGCCCGTATAAGGCCCATTGATGATATGGCCCGTAGAAGGCCCATTGTTTCTATGGCCCGTAGAAGGCCTACTGTTTCTACGGCCCGTAGAAGGCCCACTATTTCTACGGCCCGTAGGAGGCCCAGTGTCACTATAGTAAATATTAGCCCATGGTTATTGTGGCCTAGTTTTAAAAAATAGGTTATTGCAGCCACTAGTTAACCAGGAAAAAGAATTGCAATGACTACAAGCAAACAAATAAACAAGACAACAAGGAAATAAATAAGCAAGCAACTAACGCTAGGCTATCATGGCTATTACACATATTAAATCCACTAGGCATCAAAGTTCGCCACCAGTGCAAATATAGGGAACAAAGCAGCATATCATATACACTGGCCATCAAAATTGGCCACCAGTGCAAATAAACGCGGCAGCAAAACAAGAGCATAACTGAAACAACTTCAGAAGAGCTCAAGAAACGTTATCCTGGGTATCCACCATGCTGGCAATAAGCTTAGCAAGCTGATTAGCTTTGTCCTGTTTGGCGCTAAAATCCTCCAACGCTTGCTGTTGCACCAGAAAGTATGCATCTGAATGCTCCAGGGACTTCCGCAGTCCTTCCGCTTCTTGTCGCAGCACAGCTGATCGATGTCTTTCAGCTTGTAGTTGAGACTCAAGAAACCGAACTGATTCAGACAGTGAGTTTGAATAGCTTGTGCAAGCGGTAGTGGCCAGTAACTCCAACACTAAACCAAGACAGGATGTGTCACTATCCTGAACCTTATCTGCATTACTTCCTTTACCGTTGCTTAATAAGGCACTCTTCCCCAATATTCTGTCAGCATTCTAAAAGAAGAAACAAGCAGACACATAACAAGTTTAGCATGTACTAGTATATGAAACTCATTTCGGTGAACCAGTTCATTAGTAAGGTGGACAGGATTAAACTACCAAGTCTTCTATTGCCAAGTACTAGTACATAATAAAAGCATCAAACAAACATATATCTATGTCCTATGGTAGCAATGGAATCTTAAATTAGAACAGTTGTTCTTCAGGTTTAGGCACTTGTTCTACATGAACAGAGTACAGTAAGACGCAAGAATATAATACTTAAAAATAGAAAATGAGCTCATAGACCTTACCACATTCTTGGTTCGGGACCAGTACAGAACAAGGCGTTCCCAGTCATCGTCCAGTAAATGTGTCTCAGGAGAACGTAAGGGAATTTGATGAGTTTCTTTGCCGGTGAAGTACGTTTTCTTCAGGTAATTCCGATACTGCCACCAAGCATTCTTGAAGATAGCAGAGGTATTAGCACAGGTTACCTCATCCTGAGTTTCCAAATCGGTCCTTCTCTATAGAGAAAAATGGGAAAATTTGTTGTATTATAACCATCATGGAGGTAGGATGTATGGGACGAAGCAAAGTAATTGCCATGAATAACATTACTTACACATAACTCCTGGACAAACACCTGCAACTGGCATTTTCCTTCATCTTCAGTATAATATTTCCAAGATGGGAAGATACGCACATACGATTTAACAACATCAAATGCGATAGATGCTAAACTACGACTAGCTGGTTGTGCTTCCTCCACAGGAATAGGCGTACTAACTGGTGGAGTTGGGGTTCGCCGTGATAGTACTGGCCCTTTGGGCACTGGAGCTGCCTTACTAACTGCTCTTGTTTGGGAGCTCTGTGGTGGAGATGGTGTTGTGTCAACAGGAACTGGGTTACTATCGGCTGGGGTTGGGGTTAGATTGGGTGAAGCTGGTTCTCTGTCCATCGTAGTAGGGGTACAATCTGTGAGAGTTTGGGTTATGTGTGGTAGGGCTGGTTCTTGTGCATGTACAACCGGGGTGCTATCTCCACCAAGAGGTAGCACTGTTTTATTTGAAGACCGTGTTTTTAGTCCGCTAGATACTGGCATCACCCGCTCCAATTCAAATGGCTGATAAACAGGAAACATAGTTGAATGTACAGACATTGTATGAGAGACAGATGCAATAGATAGTGTGGAAAAAAGAGGGCATGAAATAGTTGACATGTATATTGTTTAACTAAAACGGATAGCATGACATAATTTCACATATATGATGTCTATCTAAACTGGATAGCATAGCATAACATAATTCAAAGATATGATGAATAACTAAACAGGATCGCATGACATAATTCACCTACATGTTATCTAAGTAATCAGGATCGCATCATTTAATTCACATATGTGATTTATATGCTAAACAGAGGGCATTCGATATGATGTCTGAACTAAGAACATGGTGTTGAATATTGTGTATATGATGTCTAAACTATGCAATGCAAGACACCGTATGCATGATATGAGCAGTATAACCGTGCCAAGTTAGAGCATACACCTCAGTGGGGAATAGGACTGGTCATCTGTCTCTGAATCCATCTCTGAGGAGCTATCGGGACCCAACAAGAGATCTGCTTCGACAGGTAGCACTGTCTGCTCTGAAGGCCTTGTTTTCACTCCAGATTTTTCCATCTCCCACCCAAATGGCTGATTCACAGGAAGAGTAGTTTAATGTACAAACATTGTCGACAAATGGAAATGTAATGAAGAAAAGGATGGGCAAGATATCATTCAAATATATGATGCCTGGTTAAACAGGATGGCATTGCACATTTCACATATATTATGGCTGGCTAAAAGACATGAGACTGCATAATTCCCATATATGATATAGAAACTAAACAGGTGGCATTACAGAACATGTCTAAACTAAGCAGATGACATATATGATGTTAAAAGTAGGCACTGCAAGGCAACATATGCATGATATGACTAACATCATCATGCCAAGGTAGAGCAAACACCTTGGGGGTAAATAGGAGTGGTCAGCGGCGTCCGAATCCGCCTCAGAACAGATATCTTCCTCTGGATTACAATCTGGAGAGGGGTGGGGAGGGTTTGCCATTGAACCCACCATGGAGCGATGTCTGCATGACATTGTATTGCCGCGCAAAACTCTTCTCTTTTTCTCTACATGTTCAGCATGACTGTGTACAATATCTGACATGCATACGAAAAAATATGGTGAGATTATGTAAGGAGAGCATGCAAAAATTTAGAGTGATGGTAACAACCAGTGGATCGATGTTTTTCCGTTGAACCAAAATAGCCCTAGTGGATCGACGTGAATGTATAGTAATAAGTGATGCAACAAGTGTACAACCTCTTTGCCATAGCCGTGTCGACCTCAGCATCATTGGGTTGGTCGCTGAAGCAGTTGAGGCAGAGGTGGCTGTCGGAGGTGTGGAGGAAGATCTGAGGAATCTGTAGACGGCGTCCAGGGCACTGCTCTGTTGTGATGGATCGTTCTGTCGTTGGAGCAGCTCTCGTGAGCCGTAAGACGTCAAGGCTGAAGCAGCACAAGACAGACGTCGTCAATCTCAAGTGGGATTCTAATAGCATCTCCAATAGATGATGTAAAATGGATGTAAAATTAACATCACCAAAAACCACCTGACTACAACAGATGAGGTAAAAACTGTTGACTCTGAACTTAACTGTCAAAACTGAAATTTACTGTGGAATCTGAATGCTAGTGTTGAAACTGAATGCAATGGTAGCAGAGAGGCACTTGACATGTAGTTTAGGGAGGGCCTGCAGTTCATCTTCAACCTGCACCCCCCTGAGCCGCCAGCCACCACCGTCCGAACCGCCGACCCCAGCGCCGCCTCGCTGCCCCGAAACAACTCGCCACCGCCGCCCCAGCCAGCCGTCTAGGCCCCTCGCCCCCACCCTGAACCCTAAGATAGATAGTGGGGTACCTCTCCGGCGAGCCCCCGTCCCTGCTACGGGTGGTTCTTCCTTAACTCCGGCGAGCCCCCCAACCCCTAAAAATCGATTGACCAAAAAGTCGATTCAGTCGACTGAAGTGTGGCTTAATCGGAGCAGAGCAGCAGCATGAGCGAGGGGGAGAGCAGCAGCAGCAGCTAGGCGAGCGAGCGATCGAGCGAGAGCCGGAGCAGCAGCAACAGATCCGGCTGGTATGGACGCCGCCGCCGAAGGGGCCTCGCACTGGGGGAGAGCCGCCGTGGAGATGTCTCCCGCGGCACTGGCTTCAAGGTAGCCCCTCCATGGGGGTGCGGGATGGAGCACTGTCGGCACCGGGAGGTCGAGTTAAGGAGAAGGTGCGATGCGATGAGTGTACAACCTATTTGGTGGCGCCGAGTAGGCCTCGGCTTCATCCGAGGAGTCGGTGAGGATGCTGTGGTTCCGGTGGAGCAGGTTAAGGCGGCGCTGTGGGGATGGAGCAACCGCGATAGACGAGGCGATCGTCGGAGCAGCTCCTTGGAGGTGGAGGACGGGGCGGCTGAACCGGCGGGACAACGAGATGGACGACGGATCCTCATCCGGGAAGGTGGACGAGGGACGTCGAGCTGTTGCGGTGGACGACGTCGTCGGGGAAGAGGCTCCGGCTGGGCAGCGGTGACATGGCGGATAGAGGAGGGTGGGGTTTCGCGGCTGGAGCGGAGAGGTTATGGCGGCCTAGGATTTCGAATGGCGAAAAGGGGGCGATGGGAGGGGGTGAAGCATGACTTAGGAACACGCTTGTCCAAAATGTAGGGTGTGTTACAAAAGTACCCCCCACCAATTTGAACTAGCGGCCCTTTCGGCTCAGGGTTAGAAGGGGGATTTCGCGTGTCGGGATTTGGCAGCTGGAGGGAGTTTTCGCGCGCGTTGTAATTTCGGGATAGCAAGGCGCGGGTTGTGAAGGCGCCAGTTTTGGGAGCACGATATCTGAATTTTCGGAATATAACAAGACGCGGGTTGAATTTTAGGGACAAGCCTAACATGTAGTAATATTGTACTTGTACGTACCAAATAAATTCGCACTTCTCTCAACCAAAAAGAAAACGAAAAAATAAAACTATTCACACCACACAAAGAGAGAGTCTTGCCCCGTTTTACTGTACAAATGCTATTCAAAGCTAGTACTCCCTCCTTCCACCTATATAGGGCCTAATGCATTTTTCGATGCTAACTTTGACCAAATATTAGAGCAATGATATATGACATGCAACTTACACAAAGCACACCGTTAAATTCATCTATGAAAGGTTCTTTCAATGATATAATTTTCACATTGTGCATGTCATGTACTATTAATCTTGTCAATAGTCAAAGGCGGTCTTAAGAATCTCATTACGCCCTATATAGATGGAAGGAGGGAGTATGAATCCATGTTATGTCCGATTAATTTTTTCGCTTGCTGTATAATGCATGTAACCTACTCATACCAACATTTTAGTGCATTCCAAATGTTTATACTACCGCTGCAATTCAAACTAAATTTGAATTTGTTTATCTATTTCAATAAGAATCTACAATCATGATTGTTGCCAACTTCAACCATCATAGTTTCTTTGCTATCCGCCAGATATAAATCAGACGGCCTATAATGCAGGATGGCAGGCACACCATCATCAACAACTCCGTTTTTTATAAGAGTAGAGATAAAATATATTAAATGTAGTATACCATGTTCATAACCACACCATGTGTATCACCGTTATATATATTCACACATCCGTCGGTTTGAAACACTATGATAAATTCTTCAAATATCCGAATTCGCTTTTTATAATGAAGTATATATGATCTCTATTCGTCTTTTACACCCACACAACCCTCTTATCTTTGTAGCTAGCGCTAACTTTCTCTTGTGCATGCACACACTCGCATCCCTCTCACCCTCCCTTAGCATTCTCTAGCTCCATCGCGTAAATTCGTCTTTTCACTTTAGCTCCTTTACGACACACATCGATCGATATGCCTCTCTAGCCAGGTGTGCCTAGCACAAACACAAGCTTCCCCTCTTCTCTTGTCACCGTCCATGCCTCACTCCCACCACTCTTTTCATCATTCTCATACTCGCACACTCCTCCCCCTCGATATAGTATGCCTCTCGTACCACCTCCTACATGTTCCCTCTCTCTCTATCCTTCTCCTCGTGCCTCATTTGCTTCTAACACACACATGCATGCATACTGATCGATCTCCCAACATATACCTAGATCGACTTTAACTACCCCCCCATTGATCGACATACCTCACAAGTTATGTCTCTCCTTTCTCTTACAAAGGGCGATTGATCTTCCTATATGTAGTTACGTCTGCTTACCACAGCCACATCGTCCCCCCTCATCATTCGTGCATGCCTCCTGACCCATCTCTCACACGCACGTGCACAGACAACAAGCAGCCATCTCCTCTCTTATTGATATTGTGGGCGTGCCCTTCGTTTGTCTAGCAAGCCTATCCCACCATTTGTTAGAGGCAACTCCACTACCACCCCCTCCAACACTCTAGCTCTGTCTCTCTCCCAACCTTATTCATCTCCTGCACATATGCATGGATGCCGATCGATCTCCCTTAATACATGAGGCAGATCGATCTCCTTAATACATGAGGTAGGCCTCTCTCCTCCTCCACACATATACCAGCCATTGTACCTCTATAGTTAATTTGGCCTCCCTCTTCCCCCACCACACACCGATAGTCGAGCGCTGCAGGTAGGTATCCATGCCACAGAGACAAACTGCACATGTCCCATCTCACGTTCCAGTAGGCCAGCCACTCTATATCTTTGACGTGGGCACACACAAATTCGATGGCACTCTTTATCGGTCGCGCGAGCACACACACACACATCATCCCTCTCTTCAATTCTATGGACACCTCAAGCCGATGATACCTCCACTCTCTTCTCATGGATCACCCCCTCTATATATATGTTATATCCAGGACTCTATTTCACACACATTGCATATGTTAAATATTTTGATTGACCCCCCTCCCCACAAAAAAACTCTCAAGAACCCACACACTATATCTCTCTAGGTTTGTATCTCTCTCACACAACCCCACGTAGGTGGTGTACGTATACAAGAAGAGAATAGGTGCACCGTGCACGTACTCACGCTTCGTGCCTAGCCACACCTGCGCGGGTACACGGTGGAGCTCATTTCTTTACGAAATGGCAGCCCACGTGCTAATTTGAACGCCTGTAGCGGTTGTTTACCTAGGGAGGTAGTGTACCACGTGTGCACAAAACAAAGTTCGACTTGACGCGTTGCTGCGTTATTTTTAAATAAAGTTATAGCGCTCAATGGCACGTACACAGAATATAAAACGATTTTATGGAGGAAAAGGTAGTCCTCTCTTCAGAGTATCTCACACAAGGCTCTAGTGGCCTCTCTCTCTCTCACCATTGGTCACTGATCCGGCCACATCCCGTCCGCCGGGGGAAAGGGAGTGCGATGGCCTCTCTCTCTCACCGTTGGTCACTGATCCGGCCTCAGCCCGTCCGTCGGGGGAAAGGGAGTACGGTGGCCTCTCTCTCTCTCACCATTGGTCACTGATCCGCCCTCATCCCGTCTGCGGGGGAAAGGGAGGAAGTGCATCGTTTCTCCGTTCGACGGCGCCAAGGCAGCACGTCTCGATCTGCGGTACACACCGTTCTCTCTGACCAAGCTCTAGCACGGCAGGGCCTACGCCACCTTCTCGCAGATTCTGCCCGCCGCCGCTCACCTAGTTACATCCCGACGACCTCTAGGTATCCCCTCCGGCCTTGCTCCATTGCCCGTTTTCCCATGTCGCTGCATGTGGATCTTCCATAGTTCTTTGCCCAAAACGTAGCTCGTCCGGTGTACTTTCCATATTGCATTCTCGTCCTCACACCATTTTAGACAAACACAACCGTGTTGTTATCTTCCCTTAGGACAAGGAATATGCTTCTTTTTGTCGTCTCATGTGTCATCAACTGTTATTGGCCAGTAATTGTTTCCTTTCTACCTCTTTTTTGCAAACAGGGCTATCCATTTCACCTTGTTGCTATTGCGACCTTTTGGTGAACTGCACAAATCACTTTTTTCTTAAGATTGTTTTGTGCAGTTGTACTAAAGTGTCACACGGGCAACGTCTCTACATTTCAGTGCAACTGCACAAAGGGAGATTGGTTTTGCTCTATCCTCCTCATCCAACTCCGAGCCTAATCTTCTCCAACTAGTTAGTCTTAAGAGAGACTGCAAAGGTGACCGCCTTCTATTTGTGTGTTTATTGTTTCATCAGCAGTCCTCTATTATCATAATCACACTTGATATCTTTGGAATAGGGACGCTCAGCTCTATTTTAGTGGAACTGCACAAAATGATCAGAATGTTGCATGCTCCAGACAACTACTTTTTCCCCCAACATGCCTTGTTGATTTAGACAGAGCTGGGGGGACATTGCTGCCAATGAAAGCATGGATCAATTTTAATTTAACACCTTCTCACAACTTTGTCTTCAGTTGTGATGTAATTATTAGCTCCGATCTGCTAATAATTGACATGCATTAGCAAGGAAGTTAGTTTTTTATTGTTTCCGAAAGAGCATCGATGGCAAGACACGCGAAACAAAAGCTAAAAGCTCACACCATTGTACAATTTCATGTCGCTGGAAAATTATTTGTATAGTACGTCAATTATGTAAACAAATGATGGAAGCTTGATAGCATTGCCAGAAGCCTCTTCATCATCCGGGTCCATGTGCCATGCACAATATTATACTCCTTCATTCCTAAATATTTGTGTTTTTACAAATTTCAAACTAGCATATTTTAGAGTGTAGATTCACTCATTTTTGCTTCGTATGTGTACTCCCTCTGTTCCTAAATATTCTATTCATCTTAACAGAGATTTCAACAAGTGACTACATACGGAGCAAAATGAGTGAATCTACACTCTAAAATATGTCTATATACATCCGTATGTGCCAGTCCATTTGAAATCTGTAAAAAAACAAATATTTGAGTAGTCACTCGTTGAAATCTCTAGAAAGACAAATACTCCGAAGTATATTTAAGAACCGAGGGGGTAGTGCACAACCGCATGGGAGACTCAGCCCGGTCATTGCGCCACATTAATAGTGAGTAATGAGCAGTCAAATCATAAGCCCCACCTTTCCCACTGTAAGTTGCTCTGAAGAAGCAACCATCAATACGCTCTTCTTTGAATCCGCTCATACTACTCCATCCATCACTGTTTATATAGCGCGCTTCAGAAAAAAGAAAAAAAATGTGGGACCAAGGCGACTAGCGATCGGCCTAAAAAATAGCATTGGTAGTTATAGCACGGCATCTATTACTAGAGGGAATAATGCGTACACACATGCATGCAGTGCTTCCACCCCGGGTACACACATGCATGCACTCCGTAGTAGTATAGTACATGGAGAGAAAATTGTGGACTTGATTGCGGTTACCATGCCCTAATTAATTGAGCATTAAACCAAACACGTCTAAAGTCTCTCTGGTGGTGGAAATGCATTGAGAGAAATGCATCATAATGAAGCGCGCCCTGTAAACTGTGACAGAGGGTGGAGTAGTATGAAGGTACAAAACCAAGTACGCGTACTACTGCGCTTGGCTCTTCGCCCCTTCGTGAAGTCGAACAATGATGGTACTCCGCATGTTGGGTACTACAGTGTATGCCTCTGACAATCTGACACTGAATGGACCGATGCATGTCCACTGAGGGTAGGTTGCATTAGCCAAAAGGCGTAAGTGAGCTTCACCTTGTCCTGCAAGCTTCTCCTCGTTCTGTGAGTTGACGGGACACACCAAAAAGTAGTGCTAGTCCATACTCCCTCCTTTCCGGTTAATATGGCTTTATCTTTTTTTCGGGTAAATGAGAGAGCTTTATTCATATATAAGCATTCTTACGACGATCAGCCAAGACACTGGTCACTAGGAAGCAAGGTACCCCGCAAAAAAAGTAGGAAGCGAGGTGTTTCATCAAGCCAGCTCTCGGCCACATTCAAAGTGCAGCAAGCACGGTTTGCATGAAGATGCGCCGCAAGGTTTGCTGACCTGTTTACATGCTGAATAACAAAAAAAGAGGAAATATTACTGAGCGCTACTATTTGTAACAGGATATGAGCCAGAATTAAGCGAGAATTGTGGCGAGTGTTCTATGCAATCAACTTCCATTATCATATGCGAGAACCCTCGAAGAGAACCAAATGTGTTGAAGATTGCTTTATCACATTTTAAAATTATAATAAGAGTGCAGACGCTCCTCCATCCGGTTCCTAGTACTAGTATAGTACGTACCTTTATGGACTATAGTAGTAGTACTAGTAAACTTTGCGCTTGGCTATTCGGGAAGTCGAACAATAATAGCACTAGTAGTATAGTGAATGCTTCTGGTAATCTGACACCGAATTAACTGTTGCATGTCCACCGCCTGAGCGAGGGAGAGCTTGCATTAGTCAAAAGTTTCTCCTTGTCCTGCGAGCCACCGCGCGCAAGCTTCTCCCGTCCTACAACCTTCTCCTCTTTCGGCAAGTTGACGGGACACAACAAAGTAATGCTAGTCCATGCTGCCTCCTCTCCGGTTAATATGGCTTAATTTCAAATGAGATAAATACACTGTCTGTCACTGTATATTTGTAAAAATACGGTTAGTGGACTTCATAATACGCTCATTGCGCTCAATATATATATTTTCTGGTGTTCATACGGTCACTAGCTCACCCTGACTGAGTATGTGTGTGCATGCACGTGTAGGTTGAGCACTTGAGCGTGACCGTGTGTGTTCCGTCGTGTGCTCGGACATGCATGCATTAGGGCGTCACGCACGTTTTTGCGTCCATGTGTACGTGTGACTGTTGCATACACGTAGGGGGAGTACGTGTAGGGGCCACTAAGGAGCAGTCAAATCACACAGTAAGTTAGTTGGAAGAAGCAACATCATTTCACTCTTGAATGACACATACGCAATATAAAATGGTTGATATGGAGAGAAAAATAAAACCACTATATGTACACTAGCAGGAGCCTAAGCTACAAGCCTGCTTGCTTAGGTTGCTCTCTTCACAAGCATAGAACGACGGGCCTGATCCCGCAGCTTGGGGAAGGGAACAATGTTCTGCGTAGACGCGGTCGACATCGACGAGGGAGAAAATCCACAGTCGATGCCTCCCAATCGGGGGTCACCGCGGTATGGGCCAATGTCGCGTCCCAACCACCCTTCTAGCTACAACCTGATGTCTACTACACAACCTTCTTCTTGTAGACGTTGTTGGGCCTCCAAGTGCAGAGGTTTGTAGGACAGTAGCAAATTTCCCTCAAGTGGATGACCTAAGGTTTATCATTCCGTAGGATGCGTAGGATGAAGATGGTCTCTCTCAAGCAACCCTGCAACCAAATAACAAAGACTCTCTTGTGTCCCCAACACACCCAATACAATGGTAAATTTTATAGGTGCACTAGTTCGGGGAAGAGATGGTGATACAAGTGCAATATGGATGGTAGATATGAGAATTTGTAATCTGAAAATATAAAAACAGCAAGGTAACTAATGATAAAAGTGAGCGTAAATGGTATTGCAATGCTAGGAAACAAGGCCTAGGGTTCATACTTTCGCTAGTGTAAGTTCCCTCAACAATACTAACATAATTGGATCACATGACTATCCCTCAACATGCAACAAAGAGTCACTCGAAAGTCACTAATAGCGGAGAACGAACAAAGAGATTATGGTAGGGTACGAAACCACCTCAAAGTTATTCTTTCCAATCAATCCGTTGGGCTATTCCTATAAGTGTCACAAACAGCCCTAGAGTTCGTACTAGAATAACACCTTAAGACACAAATCAACCAAAACCCTAATGTCACCTAGATACTCCAATGTCACCTCAAGTATCCTGGGTATGATTATATGATATGCATCACACAATCTCAGATTCATCTATTCAACCAACACAAAGGACCTCAAAGAGTGCCCCAAAGTTCTACCGGAGAATCACGACGAAAACGTGTGCCAACCCCTATGCATAGGTTCATGGGCGGAACCCGCAAGTTGATCACCAAAACATACATCAAGTGAATCACGTGATATCCCATTGTCACCACAGATACGCACGGCAAGACATACATCAAGTGTTCTCAAATCTTTAAAGACTCAATCCGATATAATAACTTCAAAGGGGAAACTCAATTCATTACAAGAGAGTAGAGGGGGAGAAACATCATAGGATCCAAATATAATAGCAAAGCTCGCGATACATCAAGATCGTGCCAAATCAAGAACACGAGAGAGAGAGAGAGATCAAACACATAGCTACTGGTACATACCCTCAGCCCCGAGGGAGAACTACTCCCTCCTCGTCATGGAGAGCACGGGGATGATGAAGATGGCCACCGGAGAAGGATTCCCCCTCCGACAGGGTGCCGGAACGGGTCTAGATTGGATTTCGGTGGCTATGGAGGCTTCTGGCGGCGGAACTCCCGAACTATTCTCCGTTCTGGAAGTTTTAGTATACGTGGGTATATATGGGTGAAAGGAGTACGTCAGTGGACCGAAGGGGTGGCCACGAGGCAGGGGGCGCGCCCCTACCCTCGTGAGCACCTTCTTCATCTTCTGACGTAGGGTCCAAGTCTATCTGGTAAGTTTCCTTCCAAAAATAACTTCTCCAGTTGATTTCGTTCCGTTTCGACTCCGTTTGATATTCCTTTTCTTTGAAACACTGAAATAGGCATAAAACAACAAATCTGGGCTGGGCCACTGGTTAATAGGTTAGTCCCAAAAATAATATAAAAGTGGATAATAAAGCCAATATTGCCCAAAACAGTAGATAATATAGCATGGAGCAATCGAAAATTATAGATACGTTGGAGACGTATCAAGCATCCCCAAGCTTAATTCCTGCTCGTCCTGGAGTAGGTAAATGATAAAAAAGATAATTTTTGATGTGGAATGCTAGTTGGCGTAATTTCATTGTGATTCTTCTTAATTGTGGTATGAATATTCAGATCCATGCAATTCAAGACAAAAGTTCATATTGACATAGAAATAATAATACTTCAAGCATACTAACTAAGCAATTATGTCTTCTCAAAATAACATGGCTAAAGAAAGTTATCCCTACAAAATCATATAGTCTGGCTATGCTCTATCTTCACCACACAAAGTATTTAAATCATGCACAACCCCGATGACAAGCCAAGCAATTGTTTCATACTTTTGATGTTCTCAAACTTTTTCAATCTTGACGCAATACATGAGCGTGAGCCGTGGATATAGCACTATAGGTGGAATAGAGTGGTGGTTGTGGAGAAGACAAAAAGGGGGAAGATAGTCTCACATCAACTAGGCATATCAACGGGCTATGGAGATGCCCATCAATAGATATCAATGTGAGTTAGTAGGGATTGCCATGCAACGGATGCACTAGAGCTATAAGTAGATGAAAGCTCAACAAAAGAAACTAGTGGGTGTGCATCCAACTTGCTTGCTCACGAAGACCTAGGGCATTTTGAGGAAGCCCATCATTGGAATATACAAGCCAAGTTCTATAATGAAAGATTCTCACTAGTATATGAAAGTGACAACATAGGAGACTCTCTGTCATGAAGATCATGGTGCTACTTTGAAGCACAAGTGTGGTAAAAGGATAGTAGCATTGCCCCTTCTCTCTTTTTCTCTCATTTTTTATTTTTTTTATTTGGGCCTTTTCTCTTTTTTATGGCCTCTTTTCTTTCTCTTTTTTATTTGGGCTTCTTTGGCCTCTTTTATTTATTTTTTGTCTGGAGTCTCATCCCGACTTGTGGGGGAATCATAGTCTCCAGCATCCTTTCCTCACTGGGACAATGCTCTAATAATGATGATCATCACACTTTTATTTACTTACAACTCGATTCTTAGAACAAGATATGACTCTATATGAATGCCTCCGGCGGTGTACCGGGATATGCAATGGTGCATGAGTGACAAGTATGAATGAATTATGAACGGTGGCTTTGCCACCAATACTATGTCAACTACATGATCATGCAAAGAAATATGACAATGATGAAGCATGCCATAATAAACGAAACGATGGAAAGTTGCATGGCAATATATCTCGGAATGGCTATGGAAATGCCATAATAGGTAGGTATGGTGGCTGTTTTGCGGAAGGTAAATGCTGGGTTTATGGTACCGGCGAAAGGTGCGCGGTACTAGAGAGGCTAGCAAGGGTGGAAGGGTGAGAGTGGGTATAATCCATGGACTCAACATCAGTCATAAAGAACTCATATACTTATTGCAAAAATCTACAAGTTATGAAAGCAAAGTATTACGCGCATGCTCCTAGGGGGATAGATTGGTAGGAAAAGACCATCGCTCGTCCCCGACCGCCACTCATAAGGAAGACAATCAGTAAATAAATCATGCTCCGACTTCATCACATAACGGTTCACCATACGTGCATGCTACGGTAATCACAAACTTCAACACAAGTATTTCTGAAATTCATAACCACTCAACTAGAATGACTCTAATATCACCATCTCCATATCTCAAAACAATATCAAGTATCAAACTTCTCATAGTATTCAAAACACTCATAAGAAAGTTTTATTATTCTTGTATACCTAGCATATTAGGATTTTAAGCAAATTACCATGCTATTCAAGACTCTCAAAATAATCTAAGTGAAGCATGAGAGTTCATCTATTTCTTCAAAATAAAACTGCCACCATGCTCTAAAAGATATAAGTGAAGCACTAGAGCAAATGACAAACTACTCCGAAAGATATAAGTGAAGATCACTGAGTAGTCGAATAATTATGCAACTATGTGAAGACTCTCCCATTCAATAATTTCAGACCTTGATACTTTATTCGAACAGAAAGCAAAACTAAATAAAATGACATCTAATAATAGCATACATCATGTGAAGAAGCAAAAACTTAGTATCAACCGATACTAACCGATAGTTGTTGAAGTAGAAAGGCGGGATGCCAACCGGGGCATCCCCAAGCTTAGACGCTTGAAACTTCTTGAAATATTATATTGGGGTGCCTTGGGCATCCCCAAGCTTGAGCTTTTGTGTTTCCTTAATTCCTCTCATATCACGATCTCCCTAAATCTCAAAAGCGTCATCCACACAAAACTCAACAAGGACTCGTGAGATAAGTTAGTATAAACCATTGCAAAACCCTTATCATACACTACTGTAGAAAATCACTAAAATTATTATTCAACATTGCATACTAAATGCATCTGCATATTTAATAGTCCTATCCTCAAATAGAATCATTAAAGAAACAAACATATGCAAACAATGCAAACCTAACAGCAATCTGCCTAAACAGGATAGTCCATAAATTTATCAGGGGGGTGGGCGCCCCCTACCCTCGTGAGCACCTCCTTCATCTTCTGATGTAGGGTCCAAGTCTGTCTGGTAGGTTTCCTTCCAAAAATAACTTCTCTAGTTGATTTCGTTCTGTTTCGACTCCGTTTGATATTCCTTTTGTTCGAAACACTGAAATAGGCATAAAACAACAAATCTGGGCTGGGCCTCCGGTTAATAGGTTAGTCCCAAAAGTAATATAAAAGTGGATAATAAAGCCCAATATTGCCCAAAACAGTAGATAATATAGCATGGAGCAATCAAAAATTATAGATACGTTGGAGACGTGTCACATCCCGACGTCCCAGGTAGTCCATCGTCCTTTTGGAGCCGGCTTGCTCCACTGCCGTAGCTCCATCTCCATGTCGATCTTTCTCTACTTCTACCGGCTTATACTTGTGATGAGTTTATGTCTCATGAACTAGTGTCAGTACTACTATTCTAATCACACTTCTTCAATATCTTTGCCATCAGGGATGCTCAGGTCGATTTTAGTGGAACTTCACAAAAGCATCGTATGATCCGAGGGTGCCAGCCGTCTTTCCTTCGACAAGTTCTACTTGGCCAGGAAATTAAATCATGTTTAGGGTTTAGGGTTTAAGTTGTAATGACCCCATCAGTAGTTTTTCTATCGTACACGCTCTCACAACTTTTTTTTAGTTGTGAAGTAAATATTGGCTATGATCTGTGAATCATTGAGATGCATCAGCATGCGTGTTAGTTTTCCTTTGTATTTGATGGAATGTTGTAACGGGGTAACCTTGGAATAGGAATGAAAATGGAGTTGAAAAGTTTCCATTTTTCGAAGAAAAAATGGAAACGGAGAGAAACCAACGTTTCATTTCATTGGATCGCGCCATCGAGCAAAACCAACGTTTAAATCACATCTGTCGTGTTCGTGTCTCACCCTCCTCCACGGCTCGACCCCACACGGTCGCTCGACATGCCACTCACCGCAAACCAAGTAGTATACCATAACTTTCCCGCCTGCTTGTCGATGGATTGCGCCATGGAGTACTAGCACTACTGGAAGAGCTTGACGAGTTGGGGGAGTGCACCTAGCTGTAGCACGGACTCCCAAGAACTTACTACTGGAAGAGATCGCGCATGTTGTAGCCGGCTATTGCGACCTTTGAACGCGGAGCAGCCACGTGCACCCGGAAGCGGCGTAGGCGACGCTCTCTCGGCCGGCGCACCGCTTCAATGCCGGCGCCAGTGAGAGGTCGCGTCCGCTCTGGCTGGGCATGAATGCGGCACTGACCGTTTCGGGCGGGAAGCACGCGCGGGTGATGAAGAGGGTTCGGGTTGGTCAGGAGCGGCCATGGCAACGGTCCGGACATGCGCAAACAAGAGATGTTGTACGTTAATATTGCTGCGTATATAATTAACAATGTAAATCATGTGCTAGTTGGACAAATATGATTGGAGATGGAGATGGAAATGGAATTTTATGTAAACACGGATATGCATGTCTATGTCTATGTGTGCGTGCACGACGACTCTCGCGACCTGGAAGCGGGGGCGTGTTTTTGATCGAGTTTTCTTTCTTGGTACGTTAGAAAATCAATTTGTCTAATTCACATCTAGATGTTATTTAAGGATATCACATCTAAGCTCCCACAAGTATATAAGGTAGCAACAAGAAACAAAAAAAACTAGGAAAAGACCACAAACAGAGTGGACATCAACTTATATGTGACATAACTATGTCACATCTAGATGTGTCCTAGACAGACCCTTAAAAAATTGTCCGCCAGTTTTCGTTTCTTTTTTCCGGGAACACGCATATTCTATTTAAAACCACTGCTATGGAGAGATTTTATTACTCCATTATAGCCTCTTGTTTGATAGAGTTTCTCGCGTCTCGCTCTCTCACCCTCTCCATATCAAAACAAGATGACAGTGTCCACTCCATCTCTCTCCTCACCGGTGGTCATAGATCCGGCCGAATCCCGTTCGCTGCGGGAGGTGAGGAGGTGCAGCGTTGATGTTGTCGCCATCGGCGACGGAGGAAGTCGATGCGCACCGTCCTCACGGAGCCGGCGCTGGCGCGGACGAAGATCCTCCGCGCTCTTATTCGCTGCCGTCGTGTGGGCAGATCCCACCCGCCCGCCTAAACGACATCTCGCCCACCTGAGGTATAACTTCTTGTACTGGTCCAGCTCCCCAGGTCACTGCGTGCGGGTTTTCTTCTATGCGACTACTCCCCAGCTCCCCATGCATAGTAGCTAGGGTTCGTCGGCTGGTCCAACATCACCTACTAGTACTATTATAGAGGAAATGCCACTCAAAAAGTTGTCCTGATTTATGCCTCGGTGGAGGTATACATGTTGTTTTGACAAAAAGTACATGGTGGTTGTGCGGTCATTGTCCATATGGTGGTAGTACTATCACTGGTTAAATGAAGAGATGCTTTTTTTCTCGGGTATCCTGGTTTAGTTCCCATCAAGATAATTATGATGCTTCTATTTGTTGGTGTACTTTTCATTAATTCTTATTGACAATTAAGATGTCGTTGCTAACCCTTTTTTATATTTTTGGAAATAGCGATGCGTGTCTCCATACCCGGGCATGTCTTCCTCAATTTTAGTGGAACTGCACAAAATTGGATGGCCATTGTTGTTCTGCCTCACTGTCCTCTGCCACGTGGTTCTTCCTTCCTCGAGGTTGATTACTGAGAAGAAACAGACCACAGTGAGGATTTGTCGAACTTCTTAGGTGCCTCACCCAAACTTGATGCCAAATGGATGATGCGTCACCGCGATGACCTATCGATGCTCATGGTTGCGCCTCATGGTTGCGTTGGCTGGTGAAGCTGATCGATTTTCGATGAAAAACAAGCTGTCTTCCATCAGTGCTCTTTGCTTGTTACGCACAAAGATGATATCCTTCGTCAGTTCACCTTGGTTGCGTTGGAGACGCAGTCGTCTTTCACGTTGGTGCAATTTTCGCTAGGGTTTTACGACAGGTGGGCCCAAAATGTGGCTGGCTCACCTGTCATACATCCAAAAGCAGGTGCAGTGAAGGCACCGGAGCACAGTCCGTACTACAGTAGTATATATATAAGCGGGAGCCTCAACACTTGTTCTCTAGGGTTTTCACTCTCCACACGCTCACCGCACTACATATATGTTACACACTGGAGGCTCAGCGTTCATTTGCTAGGGTTTGCTATATTCACAGTCTCTCACCTTCTCTTCACCAGATCTAAACAAGACTGCGTTGGCCTCTTGTCTCTCTCTCCCCCCTCATAGCTGGTGAAGGAGGCGTTCGTATCCCATCGCACCAGGAAGGGGAGGAGGTGCAGCGTTCACTCTATCGCCTTCGGCGAGGGAGGCAATCCACTGCTGGCTGTGCTGTTCTCTTTCACCCAGCGCTTGTGCGGGAGGGCCACCGACCCCTTCTTCCTCACTGCCGTACGTAGTGTGGGCAGATCCGGCCTCCCGCCGCATGCCTTGCCACATCCCGACGACCCTAAGGTATAAGTTTCTTTGAAACCGTCGTTGCTCTGGCTGCATGTGGATCTTTTTCGATCTGTAGTTGAATCTAGGTCTTGGTTCAAAGAGGAAAGAAGGGTGCGGTGGGCTGGAGAAAGAATCTAGGACGTGGTTCAATGAGGCAAGGAGGGGCGGAAAGTAGTATAGACTGGCTATCCAGCCGCTTTGTAGGTCGAAAAGGGAAAAGGGGGTAACCAAGTACACACATCTGTAAGGAACCGATCTCTTTGTTGAAGAGGGAAAGAAACTAGGGGGTCGGGTAGTTTGTGCACGACTAGATTTGCTGCCCTCACATAGGAAGAAGGTTCAAAGAGAACAAATATGGGACCAACGCATATATGCTGCTTGGCTACATACTCTGCATCACCCACTTATACGTGTGGACGCACATGGTGCTGGCATGTCCCATGCAGCTATTTTGCTGTTGTTAATCTCAGAATTAACTACTGATCTGTTTTAAAAGAATTTCTCTGTTAATATGAATCAATGCAACCATTTTAGAAATGCTACTGTCCTATACTTTGTTTTCCATCGAGATAAGGTAGATGCTTCTTTTTGTGGCCGCATGTTTCATCCTCCTTTATTGGCCAATAATTGTTTTCTTTTTTGCCTCTTAAAACAGGGATATCTATTCAACTTGTTGCTATAGAAAACTTAAATGTCACACCGGCAACTTTGCTTGATTTCAGTGCAACTGCACAAAACTTGATTGGATTTCCTATTCGTGTTGGTAGATTCGTATTTTATGTTGGTCGTCTCATGAAAGGTCAGTACAGGCCTTCATCCACATGATTGTGCAGTGTGCTTTGAGATGTTGTGCCACTTGTATTGGTACTGTTTTAAATAAATGATGAATTGAAGCTATTGTATTGCTGTCTTTTCCCATTAAGTAGTGAACAAAAATGGGACTAACCCAGACATGATGCTTGTTGCTTTGTTACAACAAATTCAGCATCACCCCCTTTATAAGCCAGTAATTGATGCCACTCTCAGAATTAACTACCGAATCTTATTTTAAAACTGCAACACTTGTTAGGGATTGTCGGGATTACCATTTTTGTGGCCGCATGTTTCATCCTCCTTTATTAGCCAGTAATTGATTCCTTTTTTGCCTCTGTTTATACATGGATGTCTATTCAACTTGTTGCTATTGTGACATTTTGCTTTGCTACGTGAAACACTTTGCTTGATTTCAGTGCAACTGCACAAAACTTGATTGGATTTCCTATTCGTGTTGGCAGATTCGTACTTGATCTTGTGTGCGTCATGACAGGTTGGTACTTTCCTTCATCCACATGATCGTGCAGTGTGTTTTGAGATGTTGTGCTACTTGTATTGGTACTATTTTAAATAAATGATGAATTGAAGCTATTGTATTGCTGTCTTTTCCCATTAAGTAGTGAACAAAAATGGGACCAACCCAGACATGATGCTTGTTGCTTTGTTACAACAAATTCAGCATCACCCCCTTTATAAGCCAGTAATTGATGCCACTCTCAGAATTAACTACTGAATCTTATTTCAAAACTGCAACACTTGTTAGGGATTGGCGGGATTACCATATTTGTGGCTGCATGTTTCATCCTTCTTTATTAGACAGTAATTGATTCATTTTTTGCCTCTGTTTATACATGGATATCTATTCAACTTGTTGCTATTGCGACATTTTGCTTCGCTACGCGAAATACTTTGCTTGATTTCATTGCAACTGCACAAAACGAGATTCAATTTCCTATTCGTGTTGGCAGATTCATATTTTATCATTGTCGGTCTCATGAAAGGTCAGTACAGGCCTTCATCCACATGATTGTGCAGTGTGCTTTGAGATGTTGTGCTACTTGTATTGGTACTGTTTTAAATAGAAGTTGAATTGAAGCTATTGTATTGTTGTCTTTTCCCATTAAGTAGTGAACAAAAATGGAACCAACCCAGACATGATGCTTGTTGCTTTGTTACAACAAACTCTGCATCACCCCATTTATAAGTAGATATAAGCACATACTGTTGTTGCGCCCACTCTACCCTGGAACTGAATCTCAGTTCAAAACTGCAAACACTTGTTAGGGATCGGCAGGAGTACCATTTCTGTTAGGGATCGGCCAGAGTACATGTTTAAGAAATGTATTGTTCAGATAATGTCTCTGTTATTATATATCAGTTACAGACTTACAGTGCTTTACAAATGGTACTATCCTGCTTTGTAGTTCTTTCTACATGTTTAACCAAGGTGTTGTTAAGATAATGTCTCTGTTAAAATGAATCAGTCGCATTGTTTTAGGAATGATACTTTTATGCTTTTTCGTTCTTTATACATCTTGAAACAAGGCATTGTTAAGATAATGTCTCAGTTAATATGAATGAATCACACTGATTGAGAATTGCTACAGCCGGTGCCATAAATATTAGACACCGGTGACATGACTAGTCTACAGAGACCATTGGCAATTTAACAACATGTGGAGTGCCCTGGGCAAGAAGTGCCCAAACAAGTACAAGAAGCGACAGGACTCCACGATCATAGGCATTACATATTTTGAATGGGAAAAGCTTGTCAAAGTTTAATCATTGATGTTAGCAAGAAGCAACAGGACTCCACGATCATAGGCATTACATATTTTGAATGGGAAAAGCTTGTCAAAGTTTAATCATTGATGTTAGCAAGAAGACGTTAGTTTAATATATTGGAATTGGAAAACCTTGTCAAAATTTGCTCATTGATGTTAGCCAGAAGACATGCATTTGATATTTTTGAGTGGGACGCCCTTGCTGTGAGCAAGCGTCGAGTGTTTTTTCCTATTCCCGTGTTCAGTTTAGAAGTAAATAGTTACTCTGCTGAGATATTCCTGTGTTAAGAGTTTGTTCTGAATATTGTCTATGTAATGCCAAGCCTTGTGTTTGATTGCAAAGTTGAGCTTGGAATGTTGTGGCATGCGGCATCATGAGCTGTTCACCATGCTCCTGAGAATAATGCTTCGTATTGTTTTGCATGTCGATCTAATGCCAGTGATTTGCTTGTTAAGAAGATCATCCTCTTCTGTTGTTTTCGTGCTTAAGAAGTTCATCGTCTGATGTTTCATTCATAGCCTATACGACAAGTCGAGTAGGTTAGACGTGAAACCATATGATCTTCCGACCAACTCATGATATGAGGCCGTGATTGGGTCATCGTTTTCCAACCAAAACCGCTTGTAAAACTGACGCTTGTAATTAAAGCAGATGGTCTCGGGCGAAGGTGCTTGGGTGGTCGATTTCGACTAGTAAAATATCGGAAGTACTTGACACGCGATAAAAACGCTGAACGACACTCGGACGATTGCTAATCCAGCCGTTAGCTGCTGTTTCAGCCTTTCCCATGGATGGCATGATACGCATGTCGTGCATGTATCGTCTGGTAATGTCATCCATATAGCAGTGCTCATAAAATATACACTGGTCTCTCAAATTACACGTGTAACCCGCCGGTTTTACTTATAGACCTCAGGCCCTCGGTTTCATTATGCCTGTATTTTATGCGTTGTTTTCGATGACGAGTAAATTACACTTGTATGTTAATACAGATTTGATATAAACCAGAGCTCCCAAGCGCGGCCTTACCATTTCATGCCGTCTCAGTTTCTCGAAGGTGCTCATAGGTGTCCGATGATCCTGGCTTCCTGAATGAGTAGCAGGCGTTGTAT
Organism: Triticum aestivum; assembly: GCF_018294505.1. Lineage (NCBI taxonomy): Eukaryota > Viridiplantae > Streptophyta > Magnoliopsida > Poales > Poaceae > Triticum > Triticum aestivum. Next base: position 158,920,212 of record NC_057803.1, on the reverse strand, counting down.
CAGACCATTCGTAGGGCCCGTGAGGCCCTCTTTGTTGTCCTTTGAGTTGTTGCGCTCGCCGTGGCGCCGAGCATTGTTAACTTCATCAACAAACATGAGGATTCAGGAGATGACTTTATTTTGACTGGATGACACTAGGGACCCACTAGGGCCATAGACGTACGTACGCAAGTGCCTCCTTATTATGTACAACTATTTTTTTTGCTTTCTCCTGGTTTGCTGCCATCACGGTCCCACACAATTGTCAACCTATGTAATCAATATAAAGGAAAGAATTGCACAAGGTGCGGCCGACAACTGGGACCAAGCAGCTCGAGCAGTATTTGTGTTTTTAAGGCGTGAGCATTGCAGAGTTTTTCTTGGCAATGATTTCGTTGTTCTTCAGAGGAGAGCGGGGTATTAACTGGGCGAGCTGTGGCCCGTCTAGCCCAGGCTAGATATCCAGCCCAGATACTAATTTTTTCAAGATGAAAATGGCTAGCCCAGCTATACGTCTTTTTGAGGAATACCCAGGCAAGGTCAACTTGTTATTCTCCGCCTCGCTGGGCTGCAAATCTTTCCTAGGAGGGATGCATTGGGTTTAACAGGAAAATGGGCTTTGAAAAAATAATAAATGGGATATAATTATAAAAATTGGGCAGTAACTATAAAAAAATGCACCAAACACGAAATTAGTTTAAAAAATATTATTTATGGATTTTGAAAATCTTAAATTTTCATTGTTGCGCGCGCAATGTTTCGTTGGATTTTTACGTAATACAAATTTATATTTAATCTGACTAGAAATTTCGGAATAAAAATATTCTGGAGCCCATTAAAATGTGGGAATTTTATTGAATTCTGTCTTCAACGGTTGGTTGAAATTATTAATCATTGTCCTAGCTAGAAAATGGGATGTACTTTTAAAAACTGTAAATGGGTTGTTGTAAATTCCATCAGAATTCCAAAATGGGCTGTACATTCTTACAAAACGCAAATGGGTTATAAGTTCTCTGCCACACACTTGTGGGCCTACTAAGTGACGCGTCCCCAAAAAAATTGTTGACGCGTATGCAAGGATTTGCCAACTTATTATAGTCAACACACGGTTCTAGAAACAGTGGCAGTTGGATGTCTATCCAATGGATGTCGTGCTTCTTCTTCAATCTCGGATATTCTTAGCTTCGGCCGCCCAAAAAATGATTCCTCCCCCTGACATCTGGGGTGCACCGTTTTGGAGGCTGACCTGTGGGCCTACTAAGTTGGATCGTACCAAGGGCTTTGTCAACTTAGTCAATAATAAGCGTTTCTAGCTTTAGTGACCATACGATGTCCATCCAACAGCCGTAGTGCTTCTTCAACCTCTGGTCTTCTTGGTCCGGCCGCCCAAAGCAGCGCCGGTCGTGCCGCCCGCTCCTGCCTCCCGTGGCCGGCTGTGCTGCCGCGGAGGCCTCACCGCCCCCATACTACTCCCATCGCTGGGCAGGCCATCCCTCCACTCACCCACACCCCCGGTTATTCTGCGGCGACGGCAGCCTCACACCGCAGCCGAACCAGTGAACCCTCATACTCCTCTCCGTGTGGGCTTCCACTGTTGCGTCTTCCCCGGCTCCGTGTCGTCCCCTTCCTAGGCCTCGCCGTCGTCCAGACCACCACCCTGGTGCTCTCGGCGCGGCGTGGTCAACGTGGTCAACAACTGACTTCCATCGGAAGAGTACTGTACGTGGAGAGGCTGATAGCTAGGTCCAGGCGGCCGCAAGGAAGTGCCTCCTTATTACGTGCAAAATAATTATTCCTCCACCTTACAGCAGGGACCCACCAGACGGGCCACCTTATTTCGCGAAAAAAACGTTTCCCCCCTGACTGCTCGGACCCATCGGACGGGCCAGCATATTTCGCGAAAAAAACGTTCCCCCCGCTGTCAGCTCGGACCCACCGGAAGTGCCTCCTTATCACGCACAAAAAAATGAATACTCCCCCTGCTAGCTGGGACCCACCATGGTGGGAGGCTGACTTGTGGGCCTACTAAGTTGACTGGGACGGGGGCCTTTGTCAACTTTAGTCAATATGAATGATTCTAGCTCCAGTGACCGTACGATGTCCATCCAACGGTCGTAGTGCTTCTTCAACCTCTGGTCTTCTTCCTCCAGCCGCCCAAAGCAGCGCCGGTCGTGCCGCATGCTCCTGCCTCCCGTGGCCGGCTGTGTTGCCGCAGAGGCCTCACCGCCCCCTACTATTCCCACCGCTGGCCAGGCCCTGCGGTGACGGCAGCCTCACACCGCAGCCGAACCAGTGAACCCTCGTACTCCTCTCCGTGCGGGCTTCCACTGCCGCGTCTTCCCCGGCTCCCCATCGTCCCCTTCCTAGGCCTCGCGGTCGTCCACCGCCCTGGTGCTCTCGGCGCGGCGTGGTCAACGTGGTCAAGGAACGACTTCCATCGGACGTGGACTGTACATGGAGTGGCTGACAGCTGGGTCCATGGCCGCAGCAAGGAAGTGCCTCCTTATTACGTGCAAAATAATTATTCCTCCACCTGACAGCGGGGACCCACCGGACGGGCCACTGTATTTCGTGAAAAAAACGTTTCCCCCCTGACTGCTGGGACCCACCAGCTACACCTTCGCACGCAAGGAAGTGCGTCCGGGCAAAAAGAACAAAATGATTCTCCCCCCTGACTGCTGGGACCCACCAGCTACATCTTCGCACGCAAGGAAGTGCCTGTCAGTCGGGACCCACCTGGTCGAAGCGTACGTAGCGTTGTCATTATGGTCGTGAATGTGTACGTACATATATACTGGTCGACGTAGAGGCGCGCACGTGTCGTAGTAGAGGCGCGCACGTAGCATGTACACGTACGTACAACGGTTAGGGTGCAAGAAAGAAAATATGGCCACGTATGTGTACATATGGGCGGGGTCTTGAACGCCTACTCGCGCATACGTACGGTGAGGGCTCGTGTACATGGCTTGGTCGGAATAGAGAAACAGCATCGTCATCGTGCTCATGGGGAGGCAACGGAATGCGTCGTGTTCATGGGGAGGCAACGGAATGTGTTGTGTTCATCGGGAGGTCTTGGACGGAACAGGCGATGGAAACGAGGCCTGGCGTACCGCAGAACAGAGGAAACAGCCTTGTGTTTGACCGGCCATGTTTGAAACGGGATCCTGTTCATCGGGAGGGGTGTGGCATACCACAAAACGGAGGAAACGGACCTTCTATGGTCGAAACGGGGTTCCTGTTGATCGGGAGGGGTGTGGCGTACCGCAAAACGGAGGAAACAGACCTCCTACGGTCGAAACGGGGGTCGTGTTGATCGGGAGGGGTGTGGTGTACCACAAAACAGAGGAAACGGACTTGTGTTGGAGTGCTACGGTCGAAACGGGGGTCCTGTTCATCGGGAGGGGTGTGGCGTACCGCAAAATGGTACTCCACGGGATACTGTTCATCTCCACCGTCGACCTCCTCCAGCCTCCACGGGCTCCTGTTCATCCAGCCTCCACGGGCTCCTGTTCATCCAGCCTCCACCGCGCGCTACTCCACTGGCTACTGTTCAACTACCCCTCCACCATCTACTGTTCATCCATCCCTCCACACCACGGGGTCCTGTTCAACCACCCCTCCACGGGCACCCCTCCACCGTCTACTTTTCATCCAGCACTCCATACCACAGGGTCCTGTTCAACCACCCCTCCACGGGCACCCCTCCACCATCTACTGTTCATCCAGCCCTCCACACTACGGGGTCCTGTTCATCCACCCCTCCACGGGCACCCCTCCACCGTCTACTGTTCATCCAGCTCTCCACCACACCACGTGGTCCTGTTCATCCAGAGGCAACGCCACCGCTCACTGTTCATCCAAATCCCCCGCAACGCTCACTGTTCATCCCATCGATCGGCTTCAGTTAGCAGCAGTAGCGAAGGAATCACTCGATCGGGTTCAGTTAACAGCCATCGATCGATCGCTCGAGTTCAGTAACACGTAGCCTGCAGTGCAATCTCTCGGGTTCAGTTAGAGCCCAACGCCTCGCTCGGGTTCAGTTAGAGCCAACGCCTGGCACACACGCGTGTACGTGTACGAGAGAAACACACATCGCTCAGCCCCGACCTCCCACCGTAACCAGGAACTCCCTGAAATTTTCCTCCTCCTCGCTTCTACCACGGTTTTTTCCGTCATGGACGGCCCAAAGAATGTCATGCAGCTGCATCTCCGGCCTGCCCAGGACAAAAAGCCCATTTTCTGTCATGATTTTTTGTCATAGAAGTAGGAGCCCACCACATCTATGATCATACCGAGTTTTATCACAATTATCATCATAGAAGTGTCATATGTATGATAGAATTTTTTTTTGTTCGGCCCAAAATGTCACGGATGTGTCTTTTTTTTGTAGTGTGAACACCTCTCCCACTCGCCTTTCTCTGGGCCGGAACGGATGGAGAAGCTGGGGGCGCTAGTCATGCTGGAATGGTTTCTCCTAAGCAGTTTCCGAGGAATTTTCTCTGCATGGAGCCGAATGGATCCAGGATCCAATCTCTTTAATAGGCGCTCATCCTTGCATGGACAGGGTGTTATCTGTAAAAATACCCTGACCTTCCACCTTTGCTTGACACGTGGAAGGCGAAGTTATTTAACGCGCAGAGGTCGGGGAGAGCGGCATTAAACCGATGGCCGAATACATCACTTGGAGGAACCCGCCTTGCAATGCCGAAGACAATTTGTGTGCCGAACACCTTGCTATTGAAGACTGGTTCGGGGGCTACTGAGGGAGTCCTGGACTAAGGGGTCCTCGGGCGTCCGACCTATTATCCATGGGCCGGACCGATGGGCTGTGAAGACATGAAGGCCGAAGACTGTACCTGTGTCCGGATTGGACTCTCCTTGGCGTGGAAGGCAAGCTTGGCGACCGACTATGAATGTTCCTTCTTATGTAACCGACTCTATGTAACCCTAGATTTCCCTCCCCCGGTGTCTATATAAACCAGAGGGGCTAGTCTGGAAAGGATATATTCATTACCATAGTCATACAGGCTAGGCTTCTAGGGTTTAGCCATTATGATCTCGTGGCAGAAAAACTCTTGTAACACTCATATTCATCAAGATCAATCAAGCAGGACGTAGGGTATTACCTCCATAGAGAGGGCCCGAACCTGGGTAAACATCGTGTCCCCCGTCTCCTATTACCATCGATCCTAGACACACAGTTCGGGGGCCCCTATCCGAGATCTGCTGGTTTTGACACTGACAACCGCCTTGAGAGAGCAAAATGGGAACATCACTTCCCACTGAGCCGACACAAAGACCCGATCTAACACACTTTGGAAGGGGTCCGCTTGCTTATTCGTCCACATAAACCTAGCCCCTACGCGGGCTATCTCACAAAGCGCAAGGTCTGCAATGCAGTCGCTAAATAGACGCATGCGGACCCGATCAACATTAGGCGAGCTTTTATCAGAAGCCCACCTAATGAGGTTGAAGTACCCGGCCACCACCGCCGGAGTGGTGCACCTCTCCAACTTATTTTTAAGCTTGTTGAGGAAGTCGGCAGAGCAAGCATGATCCGCAAGACCATAGACGAAAATCACCTCCCAACTGAAGTGGACTCGTCGTTCAGTGACAGACATGCTCAGGAAGAATTCCCCTCGGTTGATATTCTCAACTGAGAAAGCATCCTCCCGGACTCCTAGCAAAATGCCCCTAGATTACCCCGTAGCAGGCAACCACTGCCAGGAAAACTGATGGCGGGAAAGCCCCTAGGGCTCATGCATACTAAAGTCCTCGCGAATCATCTCCTGCAATCTCACAATGTCAATCTCCTCCTGACGCAAATACTCGATGAGCTAACGCCTCCGGCCAGTAAAGCCGAAGCCCCTAATGTTCCAACATAGGAGCTTCATTTAATAACCTCAGTGGAGATCCTATGCCCCACAAGCGGGGCAGAGCTAGCCCGCCTGTCAATCGCAGGTCGGTGGGATGCCTTCACCGGACGACCACGCCGCCCTCGCATGAGGGGGGGGGCAGCGGAGGACTGTGGTCCAAGGGAAGCGAACCTAGAGGTAGACCCACACACCTCTAGTCGGTGTTCAGTGGGGTTGAGACGAGTGGGGGGACGCCCACGCAGCTCCCTCACCGGGGGAGGAACTGCCGAGGGCTTCTCTAACACGGTCTCCAAAGGGGGTGCTGCACCATCCCTGGTCTCTCTATGCCTAGGGTCTGTGTGCGTCGAGGTGCTAGGCTCACCATGCGTAGCACAAGCATCGGCTTCAGCCAACACCCCATCAAGCCTCTCCTTGACGCAAATAGTAGAGATCTTCTCAAGGATGGGCCCTTTCTCGCCACGGAACACGATGCCACTATTGGTATCCACCTCTGCCAGATGGGACAACGGAGCGGAACCAAGCACAGAAAAATGGGAACCAGAACCAGAAGGAACAGAATGGATGGGGGGAGTACCTGAGGACAGGTCACGAGCAGCCGCCTGCATGGCGGCCTTCTCCTAGATCGTCGGGACACGACCATCCAGAAGGACCCGGGGCTGGCTAAGCCGCGCACTCTGACATGCAGCCACTAGCGGAGAAGCCCCACCCCGAAGCTTGGAACCAGCCGCAGTAGGGGTCACCACGGTCATGTCCAAGGGCGGAGGCGGCTCCAAGTCCGGGGACCCAAGGCTGGAGAAGGGGGGACCCCGACAAGCGCGAGTAGCAGACCATCGCAGGTGAGCGCGGCGACGACGAGGGGCGCACCTCCATCCCCACACTCACCACGTCCTCCTCCACGACCTCCAGGTCAATCACCGGGGTTGCGACAAGGGGAGGGACTGTCATGACCACAGACCCACCTCCCGGCGCCACCTGAGAGGCCGTCCCAGCAGGGTAGGAGGACCCACCACCAGTAGAAACCGGGCTACGTTGCCCATCCGGCAGATCCGGTGGAACCTCAACATCATCATCATCATCCTCACCAGAGGATCTCTCCCCAGATGAGGCCCCATCTCCACCATGCCCCTCACCCTGGTGAGGCACAGTGCCATCGGGGGCCGGCCCAAGCAGATCGTGAAGAACCGGGGACTCAAGCTTGAAGGTGAGGCGCTTTCCTTTCTTGCCGAAGTAGAATACCAAGGACAGACCATCAATCTCTGCCGGCGTGGGGCAGAGAATCTCAATGCGGGCAGGTCCATCATCCTCGTAGGAGGCCAGGTCAGCAGACACCATCTTGCCCACCGGCTCAGATATCGCCTTGAGGATGTGGGCAAGCTTGCCACCCTGCGGCGCCGCCCTGCCGCCACGAGGCAAGCCATATACAAGGACCCACACCTTCTCCAAGGCAGGCACTGGGTCAGGCTCTGTATCAGCAGCACGAACGGAGATCAAGATCTTGTTGATGGGGCAGCGGATGAAGTCGTGGGAACACACACGGAGTAGCTCAACGTGTCGGGTGTGTTGTTCCGGCAAACCCTTAAGGTTCGAACACTGGGGTGCGCGCGAAGTCTTTTCCTCCCACCGATCTACGCCCTAGCTCGCTAAGATCTCACAGACGAACTTGACGAACTCGCAACACAGAAAGACACAATATTTATACTGGTTCGGGCCACTATTGTGGTGTAATAACCTACTCCAGTGGGTGGTGGTGGATTGCCTCTTGGGCTAATGATGAACAATACAAGGGGAAGACCAGCCTCCTGAAGTTGAGGTGTTCTTGTGCTCGGGTAACTTGTGTGGGTGAGAGTGATCTCTCCTCCTCCCTTACTGTCTGTCGTCACTCCTTTCTCGGTGGTGTCTAACTCTACTTTATATAGGCCCTGGTCCTCTTCCCAAATATTCAGCGGGAAGGGAGCCAACAACGGCGGGCTAATTTTGAAGGGGGACATCTAGTACATCTTCATTCTCCTCAGGAGCAATGATCAATTTTGCCCATTCTTCAACCGTTGACTGGTACCTAGTACCTTCAGACATCCAGACAATCCTTCCATCTGGGTAGAAATGAGCTGTGGAGTAGAACTACACAATAAGTTCATCATTCCACTTTGTGAGCTTCTGAGCCACAAACTCATTGACTCCACATGCCTTGAAGCTGTCATATACACCAGGGAAGTGATCCTCATTTTCGTCAATGAATTTCCAATCAACCCATCTCATGTCACAAACTATGGGCTTGTCAAGTAAGATAGTCTCATAGAAGTCCTGCTGTTCCTTTGTATGGAACCTGTAGACCACATCAGTCCTTCTCCTGGTGGCATATGGATCAGACTCTCTCCATAGCCTTAATCCTGAATCCTTCCTGATTTTCATGTTTTCTGCAACTGGGTGAGCATCATTGTGATCTGGAATTTTGGGCTTCAACTTCCTCAAAACGACAGAATCATCATCTTCTTCAGCAGCTTGAGGCACTGGGGCCTTGTTCTTCTCCTCAGCAGGGATGTTCCTAGTGCTCCTCTTGGGTTTTGGCTTTGGAGCTGGAGCAACAGTCTTAGGAGTAGTCTTAGGCTTAGATGGAGAAACCCCTGCCCTTATAGCATCTCCCATAAGCTTTTGAGCTTTGGGTGCTGGTGCTGCATCCTCTTCCTCTTCCTCCTCTTCAGAATCTTTCATTATTTAAGATTTGCCAAGCACTCTGGCAGTGGTCTTTTTGACCCTTTCCTTCCTTTTCTTCTCTGCCACAACCTGTTCTTTGGGTGCAGATCCCAAAGTCTCTTGAGTGGATGTTCTGGCCTTTGACATGGAAACTCTCTTGGCAGGAACCTTTTGCTTCATTCATGGCTTAGTGGCAGAAGCTATGCCATATTCCTTTTTCAGGACTTTCCTCTTTGAGGTGGCCTCTTCCTCAACAGGCACATAGTCCTCATCCTCAGAATCTAAGGTTCTCTTCTTTCTGGTCCTGGTGGCTGCCTTAGGCAAGTTGCTGGGTGTACTCCTGCTTACCTCATCAAAGCTGCTAGAGGGACTAGTGCCCTCACTCATGTTCACTTGCTCCTCAGACTTGTTCTGGCTATCAATCTGATCTGACATGATGTAAACACTGACAGCAGACCCTGTGAATAGATTATAGATGAGGTAGATTGGATAAGCATCACAAAGTACACAGGTTTTTGCAAAAGAATGAGTTAAAAACTTAGTTTTAGTTTTCCATAGAAAGCATTTCGGATCTACCGATTTGAAAACTCGGTGATACTGAAGCAGCTTTTGGAACCTAAACTAGTGAACTCGGTCAGACTGAGTCACAGTTCGGTGGCACCGAGAGTGCTAGGGTTTCACAAAGTTTTGAACTCCGTCACACCGATTTGCAATTCTCGGTCAGACTGAGAATCACATGTGCAATGGCCTTAGCCAAATCGGTGGAACCGATTTCAACAACTCGGTTGGTCTGAGATGATTTTGGCAGAAACCTAACCCTAAATTTTCAATCCATGACTAAACTACAGAGTGATTTCGCTGGATAGAGTGATCTCAATCGTGGCAAGATACATGGCAAAACAATGTGCTAAGAATCTGAGGGGGATTAGCACAAGGATCAAGTCCATACCCTAAGTGCGGCGATGGACTTGCTACGGCGGTAACGGCGGAGACGATTCCCGTTGACGGCGGCGGAGACCAGCGGTGGGAGGCAGCTGGCGATGAGGAGGACGATCCAGAGACCCAGGGAGGCAGAGCGGGCTGAGCGCAGGGGAAGGGGTTCGAATTTTTTTTCCAAATTTTGGCCCGGGGATATATATATATAACCTGACCCTGTCGTTGTGACCGAGTGGAACAACTCGGTGGCACCGAGATTCATAACTGCAAGCAGTTACTGAAACTCGGTGTGACCGAAAAGTTCAAATCGGTTGCACCGAGATTGAAAACCTAGATCGACATAGTGATCCCGGTATGACCGAAATGGAAGAATCGGTCAGACCGAAATGCACAACAAAGTTTTGGAAGTTTAAGTCTATGACGAATCGGGGACTCCGAGTGCTCCTCACACAGAGTGGTTCGAATCTGACTTGATTAAACTTTGTGATGTAGCATGAATAGAGTCCGAGACGAGAAAAGCATAGATAGCTAGAGAAGGTTCTTAGGCATTCTTGTCCATCCACTTGGCAAAAGAAAAAGGAACCAAACAATCAAAACAACAAGTGGATGTCCTCGAAGGAGTAAATTATGCAACCAACATGCTCACGCAACAAAATGGCAAATGAAATATGTGGCAAAGCATGCACAACCAATTCTAGCATCTATCAAGCAATTGCCGATGACTAGGTCATCTATATATGAGTACATTGACTTAGGAGTCAAATGAGAACATTTGATCATAGGTCATACTCATCATTTAAGCACAAACGGGGCTACCATTTTTACATAAAGCGTTGTTGTGTTCACACCATTAGAGTTGCTTTAGCTTAATTCTTAGAGTAAAGCTCCCCCTAGATGTGAGATCCCCCCTAAGAGGGATGAACTAACCTTGGGTTTTGTCGATGCTGACTTCATGTAGATGTTGAAGATGTGGATGCTCAATGTTGATGTAGATCATTTGGAGCAATCCTTTGGAGTGAGTTGCACTTTCAATACCTACACGGGTTAGTCCCACAAGGAACAAACAAGGATAACCATAGACATAGAGTGATGCACACACAAGATGATGTCTATGAAAGCATTAGGTTACCTTGTCCCTTGTCTTACCAACAACAGGGTTTGTGACTCCTTGAACTAGTGCAAGATGTGGAAGTTGTTGCACTTGTTTTTGCCAAAATGATACGAGTGAAGTATGTTGGCGGAGTCACCCTCAAGAACTCTCTAGTTCTTCTTCTTCGGGATCCACATCATCTTGATGGGAATCCTTGGAGTTGTAGTCGTACTTGATGAAGTAGAACTTGATGTAGTCTTGGGAACCCACTTGACCAAGGCCTTGGGTGCTTCATCAAATGCATCAATTTCCTCTTGAAGCTTATACTTGCATTTTTGTTTGTGGTCTTGTGGTGGAAGATCATCTTGAGCTTGTGTCCCTTTGAAGGAAGTAGGATCATACTTCTCTTGTTGAGGAACAAACTTCGTCTTGGGGTATTGATCTTCTTCCCACTCAACTCCGTTGGCATTGAACTTTAGTTCAAAACCAACACCTTGGTTCTTCCAGTGCCTTACTTGCTTGCGTACGATTTCCTTGAATTACTTACTCCCGGCAAGGCTCTTGTAAACACCTTTCTCTATAATTCCCTTCAATAAGCTATTTTCTTGCTCAAGTATAACTTGGCTAAGAGAATCATTAGTGGAATCAATAGAAGTACTAGAAGCAACAACATTGGATTTATCATGAATATTGTCACTACTAGAGGAAGAGTGGATAAGAGTAAGTGGATAAGAGTAAACGCATGGCAATGTAAGAAGAACTTTTCTTGCGAAGATCATCATTGATTGCCTTTAAGAATTCATGCTCTTGCTAAAGGTTGAGCTTTTCAAAATGTAATTTCTCATGAGTCCTTAAAAGTTCTCAATGATCTCCTAAGATAGTTTCATGAGCTAACTTAAGAGTGTTTAGTTCTTTAGTTAGAAACTCAATCTTCTCCTTATCATTGTCATTCGTTTTATCTTGATAAGCATGATTAATTGATGTTTCATCATAGTATTCATCACTAGAGTTGTCAACAAGTAAATCGTCATCACCTAACAAGTCATCTTCATCACATTTGAAATCAACATACTCGGGGTGTGATACCTTTGGGCCTTTAACCATGAAGCATCTTCCAAGTCCTTCATTTGGTGAATCAAATATGTCGTAGGAGTTGGTTCACACAAGTTCTAGACCGGCAACACCTTCATCTTGAGTATATTCGGAGTCGGAGTGATAGCTTCTCTCGGAGTGATTGTCGGAGTCGGAGCTGGATACCCATTCACCAACATGAGCTTGATGTCTTTGTTTTGTGTAGCTCCTTGATGACTTGTCCTTCCTTTCCGAATCCTTGCTTCTCCGGGATGTTCTTCATTCATAACGATCATCTCTACTCCTTCTCTCTCTTGATGGTGATTCTTCTCTTCTACTTCTTCTTTTTGGAGAATCTTCTCTTCTTTTGTAGGGTGTCGTACACTCATTGGAATAGTGTCCAGGTCTTCCACAATTGTAGCAATTTCGCTCTCGACTAGAAGATCTTTTGTCATTGTAGGACCTTGACTTGGAACTTCTATCTTTGCTTCTACTCTTGTAGAACTTGTTGAAGTTCTTCACCATTAGGCTCAATTCTTCATTGAAGGTTTGTTTCTCACTTGATGATGTGGGAGCTTCACATGAGGCTTTGTAAGCACCACTTGACTTGTTATGGAGCTCCTCCTTATCCTTGAGTGACATCTCATGAGCAACAATTCTTCCAATGACTTCCGTTGGCTTGAGATCTTTGTATTTGGTCATCATTTGGATCAATGTGCATACGCTATCATATTTTCCGTCCAAAGCTCTTAGGATCTTCTTGATGATGAATTTGTCGGTCATCTCTTCACTTCCTAAGCCGGTGATCTCATTTGTGATAAGAGCAAGCCTAGAGTACATTTCAGCGACACCTTCACCATCCTTCATTTTGAACTCATCAAGCTGACTTTGAAGCACATCCAACTTGGATTCCTTGATGGAGTCGGTACCTTCATGCATATCAATCAAAGTATCCCAAATTTCCTTTCCATTCTCAAGACGGTTGATTTTGTTGAATTCTTTGGGGCACAATCCGTTGAAGAGGATATCAGAAGCTTGAGCATTGTATTGCAGCATCTTCAACTATTCCGCAGTAGCTTCACAGTTCAGTTCTCTCCCATCAAAGAATTCACCTTGCAAGCCAATACACACAATAGCACATACGGCGGGGTTATGTCCAAGAATATGCATTTTCATCTTATGCTTCCAACTAGCAAAATTAGTACCATCGAAGTAAGGACCTCTACGGTGGTAGTTTCCCTCGCTAGACGCCATACTCTCCTAGGTTGTGAAACCAAGGCTATGACTTCCAAAAGCTATCAAAATCAAGGCAAATGGAGACCAAGGCTCTGATACCACTTGTAGGATCGAAAGTATGTCTAGAGGGGGGTGATTAGACTACTTGACCAAATAAAAACTTATGCTTTTCCCAATTTTATATCTTGACAGATTTTAGCAACTTTGGACAAGTCAAGCAATCTTAACACAATTCAAGCAAGCATGCAAAGAGTATATGAGCAGCGGAAAGTAAAGCATGCAACTTGCAAGAATGTAAAGAGAAGGGTTTGGAGGATTCAAACGCAATAGGAGACACATATGTTTTTGTCGTGGTTCCGATAGGTGGTGCTATCGTACATCCACGTTGATAGAGACTTCAACCCATGAAGGGTAACGGTTGCACGAGTCCATGAATGGCTCCACCCACGAAGGGTCCATGAAGAAGCAACCTTGTCTATCCCACCATGGCCGTCGCCCACGAAGGACTTGCCTCACTAGCGGTAGATCTTCACGAAGTAGGCGATCTCCTTGCCCTTACAAACTCCTTGGTTCAACTCCACAATCTTGCTCCCAAGTGACACCTAGCCAATCTAGGAGACACCACTCTCCAAGAAGTAACAAATGGTGTGTTGATGATGAACTCCTTGCTCTTGTGCTTCAAATGATAGTCTCCCCAACAATCAACTCTCTCTCATAGGATATGGATTTGGTGGAAAGAAGATTTGAGTGGAAAGCAACTTGGGGAAGGCTAGAGATCAAGATTCATGTGGTAAGAATGGAATATCTTGGCCTCAACATAAGTGTAGGTGGTTCTTTCTCAGAAAAAGTAAGTTGGAAGTGTAGGTTTGTTCTGATGGCTCTCTCCATGAATGAAGAGGTGGTGGAGGGGTATATATAGCCTCCACACAAATTCTAACCGTTACACACAACTTGCCAATCTCAGTGGGACCAAATTGATAAACTCGGTCGGACCGATTGAACAAAGCTAGTGACCGTTAGGAGATTCGGTGGGACCGACATGCAACTCAGTAGGACCGATATGGTTAGGGTTAGGGCATAATGTAATCTCAGTGAGACCGATTACACAAACTCGGTGAGACCGATTTTGGTAATAAGCTAACCAGAGAGTTGGTCAGGTAAACTCGGTGGGACTGATCACTCATTTCGGTGAGACCGAAACGTTACGAAGGGGAAACAGAGAGTTTACATTGCAATCTTGGTGGGACCGATCGCTCATCTCGATGGGGCCGAAACGTTACAAAGGGAAACAGAGAGATTGCAATCCCATCTCGGTGGGACCGAGATCCCTATCGGTGAGACCGGTTTGCCTAGGGTTTGTGGTAGTGGCTATGACATTTGAACTCGGTGGCGCCGGATATAAAGAATCGGTGGGGCTGAGTTTGACTTTTGGTTTAGGTCATACGTGGATGTGAGAAAGTAGTTGAGGGTTTTGGAGCATATCACTAAGCATTTTGAGCAAGAGCCTCATTAAGCAACACCTCATCCCTCCTTGATAGTATTGGCTTTTCCTATAGACTCAATGTGATCTTGGATCACTAAAATAGAAAATGTAGAGTCTTGAGCTTGGAGCTTGAGCCAATCCTTTGTCCTTAGCATTTTGAGGGGTCCACTTTTCTCATCCATGCCATGTCAATCATTAAGCTTTCCTGAGATATTAATCTTGAAATAGCATTAGCTCAATGTGCTATATGTTGTTAGGAATTACCAAAACCACTTAGGGATAGTTGCACTTTCAGCAGGTTAAGCAGAGAAGGCAAATCAGCTTGGGTAGATGCAGGAAGATACATGCCACTTGGTCCGGCCCGAGCGGCTTGGGGATGATGCAGCCCAAGGGGTGCCCCCAGCAGGGTAAGCTAAAGACATAAGAAAATGGGATACATGCCGTAGGAACGGACCCACACGGCCTGGGAATAATGCGGCCCAAGGGGCGCTCCTAGCTTAACGAGCTTGGGAGATGTCACCTAGTTCTGTAGGCGAAGCAGATTTGGTGCAGCTGAAGGCGTGCGTCGAAGAAATGAATCCTCATGAGCCACCGGAGCCCTGAGCCTCGGGAGGCTCTGGGGACTTTGGAGGCTCCCTAAAGACCGTCTCCATTCCCTCCAGGACGGCGCGGTACCTGGACTCTTGAGCTGCCAGGTCGCGCCGCATGGTGTGCTAATAGGCCGACGCCCCGCTCGGCAAGCCGAACAGCATGCGAACGCAGCTGTGTGGCGGGCCCACGCAACGTCCCACATGTGAAGGCCAGAAGCGCTCTAGAGACGCGACCCTGTTGAGCCCTGGGATGTCGATGAAGACACGCAGCTCGGCACCCTCGCCCGGTTGGTGAGCTGGGCCTTGTGAGCGGCTGTCGCCGCGCATGGCTCTTGCGTCTTGCAGTTCCTGTGTGGTCTTGGCGATGAACTCCTGAGTGGTGGGAATCCCTTGCCCTGTGTTCTCCTGAGGAAAACGTGCCGCGTAGCACACCTCCAAGTGGTGCCTGAGCGCGTCCCTCGTGAGGTTGGCAAGGTTTGAGGCTCTCCAGGAGAGAGCCCCCGAGCCCTGCCCAAGGAGGGAGCTGGGTGTGGCCTTCCTATGCGATGGAGGGAGGCGCCCCTGGGACAGGCGCTGATCCTGACGAGGATCCTGCCGCGGTGCCATCCTCCTGAGATCCCGCGTGGCACTGCTGCTTCTTCTTGGGAACGGCCTCCGGAGGGCCCTCACTCCAGCTGTCGGCATCGTCGATTGCTGCAGCTTTGAAGGCGTGCTCGAGGGAGCACACCACATCCCTTTCTTCACATGGGACCATGATGACCCCGCCGCTTCCGGGCATCTTGAGACGTTATAGCCATGGTGGGTGACCTCCATGAACTTGGCCAGGGACGGATACCCGAGGATGGCGTTGTACGGCAGGCGGATGTGCGCGACGTCGAAGTCGACGAGCTCGGTGCGGTAGTTGTCGCGTGTGCCGAAGGTGACAGGTAGGTGGACCTGCCCTATCGGTGTCGTGGAGCCGTCGGTCACTCCTGAGAAAGGTTTGGTAGGCTGGAGCTGCTCATATGGCGCTTGGGGGTTGTTGAACGCATCGACGGATAGGACGTTGAGCCCTGCACCGCTGTCGATGAGGGTCTAGGTAACTTGCACACTGCTGATGACTGGGGAGCACAACATCGGGAGGACGCCGGCGGTGGCCGCACACTTGAGCTGATCTGCCGAGTTGAAAGTGATGGCGCACTGGGACCACTTGAGCGGGCGCGTGGCCTCAAGCATGGGCAGCACCGCGTTCACCTCGCAAGCGAACCGCTTGAAGATGCGTTGAGAGGCTGGGGCCTGGGCGCCACCCAAGATGCAGGCGATTGCACGCGGCTGCTGGAAGCCCCCAACCCCCTCGTCCTGATGGTGATCGTCGTTGCTTCTTGGTGGCGGCAATGGAGGAAGACCGGCATTGCCTTAGGGGCGATCCTCATGAGGCTGGTCCCTCCAGGGCCCCTCGCGAGGATGGTCTTGCCAGCGGTCCTCACAAGGCCTGTCGCGCCATTCCTGGCGCGGGCCACGGTCGTCCTAGCGTCCGCCTCCACGTCCTCCTCCGTGGTCGTAGCCCTGATCGTTGCGCTCGGGGCGTCAACCGTAGCGTCCTTCTCGTATGGCTCTAAGCTCCTGGCAGTCGCTGGTGTTGTGGGTGTTCAGGTTGTGGAAGGCGCAGAATGGTCAACTCTTCTTGGATGACTTGGGCTGATATTTGCCCCGTTTGGTGTCGGGCTCCGCCGCAAGCACTGCCGCTTCCTTGCACTTCACGTCCTTGGCCTTGGCTTTCTTCTCCTCTGCGCCTGCGACTGGCAGCTCAAGGGGGAAAAGGTGCCCCTCCTCGTCTCTTGCAAACTTGGTCGCCAGGTTGAACAGCTCCTGAGACGTGCAGAGCTCCTCATGGATAGCGAGCTCTTCCTTCATCTTGATGTCACGGACACGGTCGATGAACGCGGAGAAGATGGCCTCATCCGTGACCTTGGGGATCTTGAGGTGGGTGTTGTTGAAGCATTGGATGTACTTCTGGAGGGTCTCCCCTGGTTGTTGCTTGATGCGGCGCAGGTCGCCCGCGGCCGGCGGGCGGTCGCGAGTGCCCTGAAAGTTGGCGACGAAGCGGTCGCGCATCTCATCCCAGGAGAAGATCGAGCCGTGCTGCAGGTTCAGGAGCCAGGAGCAGGCCCCATCCTTGAGAGCCATGGGAAATCAGTTCGCCATGACTTTTTCGTTGCCGTTGGCTGCTTCGATGCTCAGCTCGTAGAGCTGCAGGAACTCCATGGGGTCGGCGGTGTCGTCGTAGCAAGGAGGCAGATCCGGATTGAACTTGCCTGGCGAGGCGACGCTGCACAGCTCGGGGGTGAAGACGCGGCAGCCGGCTGTATTTATCGGGGCCCGCTTGGGAGGCAGAGCTTGGTCTTGGCGAGGTCCGCGCGGCGCCGCCACGGGCGGCGCGCGGTCTTGACGAGGCAGCGCGGGAAGCACGAGTGCAGCTTCTCGCGGCCGTGGTATTTCTTGGCGGCTTCTCTCTTCGCGCGTGGGCACCGGGCATGGCGGATCACATCGCGGGGCTGCACGCCTTGGTGCCAAGGTACCGTCTTTAGGCTGGGGTGGTGGAGGCGCGCCTCGGACCTCGTCGCCCATGGCCGGCTGAGGGTGAGGCCGAGAGAGGGATGGCGCCAGGGAGCCCCCCGCGGCACGGACGAGCTCGGCGACGCGGTCAAGCCACTCCTCGTAGAGGTCGTCGACTTGGCGGTAGCGCAGGAGCTTGTTCACGGCGAGGACTGCGGCCCGTGCCTCCATGGGAGCGTGGTGCGCATGAGACAAAGAACCGGCCAGGGTCAGCGATGGAGTGGCGGTGCGGCCGTCCTGCCGCACCGAAGGATGCAGCGAAGACGCTTGCTGCTCGTTCCCCACCGGGCCGGTGGCAGCGTTGGCGGCGGGAGACGGAGAACGACGTGGTGTCCCGCCGATGGGAGCCATCTGAGCAACGCGGGCGTTGAGGGCAGCCCGACGCTCAACTCGAGCACAACGAGCGTCCGCCACGGAGACGATGGAGCGACAGAGCGACGAACTGATGGAAGGGAGGCTACAATTCACCCCTACCTGGCGCGCCAAATGTCGGATGTGGGGTTCCAGCAAACCCTTAAGGTTCGAACACTGGGGTGCACGTGAAGTCTTTTCCTCCCACCGATCTAGGCCCTAGCTTGCTAAGATCTCGCGGACGAACTCAACAAACTCGCAACACGGAAAGACACAAGATTTATACTGGTTCAGGCCACCGTTGTGGTGTAATACCCTACTCCGGTGGGTGGTGGTGGATTGCCTCTGGGGCTGATGATGAACAATACAAGGGGAAGAACAGCCTCCTGAGGTTGAGGTGTTCTTGTGCTCGGCTAACTTGTGTGGCTGAGAGTGATCTCTCCTCCTCCCTTTCTGTCTGTCGTCTCTCCTTTCTTGGTGGTGTCTAAGTCTACTTATATAGGCCCTGGTCCTCTTCCCAAATATTGAGCGGGAAGGGAGCCAACAACGGCGGGCTAATTTTGAAGGGGGATAACTAGTACAAGCCATCCTGACAGAAGTGGTCTTCACCTGCCAAAGGCTCTGGCGGTGACGCCGTCTTGGGCTCCACGATGACCTCCGTCTTGCCCACCCTGCCGGGTGCCACTTGGTTGAAAAATAGCACTACCTACAAACACCAGAAACTAGTTGCGACTCCTGGACAGAGATCAAGTTGGTTAATAAGTCGAGAGGGCTTGGAGCGCCCGGAGCCCAATGTGTGGTAGTATCGAGTCATTGGACAACATACACAGAACTCAGGGCTTAAGGACGGTTCCAGTGAGACAACCCACCATGTACTCCTACATGGCCTCTCACCGCTACCTTTACCAAATCGTGTTCACACACCTCACTCTCAGCATCAGAACATATCGTGACACTCCAATTCATCCCAATAAATCAGACCTGACACAACTCTAAGCAATAGCAGGCATAGCATGGTAGGAACACATCAGTGGCTTCAATCAACTCCTACACATGCTAGTGGGTTTCAACTATTTACTGTGGCAATGACAGGTCATGCAGAGGAATGGGTTCAACTACCGCAGCACAAAGTAGCAGATGAACCGTTGTTGTCCTAATGCAATAACTGAGAGCAGGAGCGAGAGAGTAGGGTTTTATCGAAATGAACAAGGGGGTTTGCTTGCCTGGTAAATCAACAAGGGAGGCACTGCTTCACAGAAAGGTACTCTGGAACGTCTCCGGAGCAGGACCTATCGAGAAGGAACGGTGCCGGCAATCAAAACACAATCATATGCAACAATATGATGCATGAACATGGCATGTAGATGTGATGCTGTTTGAGCTAATGCATCTAGTAAACATTGGTTTGAAGTCCTTTTGAACCAAAGGTTCAAATGCATTTCTAAATTAAGTCTCTTATATATGCCCTAATGTGTTTTCCCATATTCAGCATGTATAAGTTGGTTTTTCATGCATGAAACTAGTACAGATGGAAAGATTGTATTTTTCTGATAATTTTTCATATATAAATTATTTAAATCTGAGCTACGGTTGAATTGTTATGAATTTTTGAAGTTTAAATCATTTTCTGGATTTTCTGAATTATTTTAATTCCAGAAAATATATAATTGCGTCAGCATGACGTCAACACGACGTCAGCGGTCAACTGGGCTGGTCCGGTCAAACCTGACGTGTGGGACCCACACGTCAGTGACAGGGGGGTTAACAGGGGTTAATTAATTTAATTAAAAGGTTAGGGGGGGGTCGGGCCCACTGGTCAGCGACCCTGGGGGGTCAAACCCGGTCAACTCGCCGGCGTTTAGCCGCCGGCGAGGCCGAGCGCGGCGGAGGAAGTGCATTTGCACGTTACGGCCACCAAACGGGAGGCGGAGAGCATCTACGAGCTCCTGGGAACGAGCCGCAGCTCTTGGTGGTGATGGTTGAGCTCGGGGTGGCCGGAGACGTCGCCGGCGACGACTTTGGCGGTCGCCGGAGTTCGGGCGCCGATGAAAACGGCGCCACCGTGCACGGGAGGATCAACGGGTAGCAACTACGCGTTCTGCAGGCTCCCACAAAGCCAACGGGCATATGCACGGGGCCGATTGGCCACCGGAGCCTCGTCGGCGACGAGTTCGTGCGGCGGTGTGCTTCGGGCATCATGGGAAGTGGTGCTACAACGAGCGCTAGGCCGTGGGGTTAGGGGGAAACGACGGAGGAGCTCACTGGGAGGTCGAAGCGCAGCTCAGTGGGCCTGGGGACGACCTAGACGGCGCGAATCGAAGACGAGGTCACCGGCGGCCGAAGGTTGAAGAAGAGCTCGAAGTCGACGCTGCAGGGCTTCCGGCGGGGCGTGGTTCGGTGAGGGGGTCGAAGGACGACGTCGCGGAGCTCGTGGGCACAACCGAGGGGCGAGGGGGTGGCTGTGGCCGTGGTGGTTCTCGTCGGCGGCGGCGGCCGCGTTCGGTGGAAGTGAGGGGGAGCCAGAGGAGGGGATGAGCATGGGGGGGAGGAGGAATGAGAGGGCCTGGGGTGCGTGGCCGTCTCCGTGGCATTGGGAGGGAGTCCGGGGAAGCAGGAGGTGGCCAGCAGGGGGGGAGGTGGCGCGCGCGCGTGCCGGCGAGCGTCGGGCACACGCCCTCGTCCTTCTGTCCGAGGAGGGAGACGACAGAAGGCAGCGGGGGTGGGCTGGCCGCCAGCTGGAGATGGGCCAGGTAAGTGGCCCAGGTAAGTTTCTCTCCCCTTTTCTGTTTTCTTTTCTAATTTTCTGACATTTGTTTGATTTAATAAATATATTAAATCATTTAATTTTATTATGCCAATTTTTGTAGGGGCTAATGGTATTATTCCAGAGCTCTTTTATAATTGGCATAATTTTTGGACCATATTTCATATATATAGAAATATATTTCCAATGCAAATATTTATCGAATTAATCCAAATGGCCAAAATAAATGTCCATGAGCTCCTAAAAATATTGTTTTGATTTTTATCTCTGTCCAATATTTTCAGAGGGCAACATGAGCATTTTCTTGGACCCTTTTGGAGAAATTTTTATTTGGGTCATTTTCAAAAAATGATTCTGAGGTTTCCACCAATCCTCATTTCAAATTTAAATGAAATTTAAATATGATGCACAAATAGCTAGCTAGTCTAAGTCATACCAGACTAGGGATGTGACAACTCGCCCCCACTTGACAGAATCTCGTCTCGAGATTCAGGGGTCGACGGAAAGAAAGCGGGGTACTCCAGTCGAAGACGATCTTCTCGCTCCCAAGTAGCCTCTCTCTCGGAATGATGAGACCACTGAACTTTGAGAAACTTGATGTTCTGACGTCGGGTAACACGCTCTGCTTGATCAAGAATGCGAACCGGGTACTCTCGGTATGTGAGGTTATCTTGGAGATCAAGCGTTTCGTGGTCCACTCCACGATAGGATCCGAGAAGCAACGCCTGAGTTGAGAGACGTGGAAGACATCATGAACTCGAGAAAGATGTGGGGGTAGTTCCAACTGGTAGGCAACCTCTCCTCGTTTAGCGAGAATGCGAAAAGGACCAATGTAACGAGGAGCCAACTTGCCCTTGATACCGAAACGATGGGTACCCTTCAAAGGAGTAACCCGAAGGTAAGCTTGGTCGCCAATTTCATAAGTCATATCCTTATGATGACGATCATACTGGCTTTTCTGACGAGACTGGGCTGTTTTCAAATTCTCACGGATGATGCGAACTTGCTCTTCTGCCTCCTGGATCATATCCGGTCCAAAGAATTGTCTTTCACCGGTTTCTGACCAGTTCAAAGGTGTTCGACATCTTCGTCCATAGAGAACCTCAAAAGGAGCTTGCTTGAGGCTGGATTGGTAGCTATTGTTATAGGCAAACTCGGCGAAAGGAAGACATTTCTCCCAATCCATACCGAATGAGATAGCGCAAGCTCTGAGCATGTCTTCGAGAATTTGATTGACCCGTTCCACCTGACCACTCGACTGAGGGTGGAAAGCGGTACTGAAGGAAAGATGGGTTCCCATGGCAGTTTGGAAGCTCTCCCAGAAATGAGAAGTGAAAAGACTGCCACGGTCTGAATTGATCTCTAGTGGAACACCATGAAGTGACACTATTCGAGAAATATATAAGTCAGCAAGCTGACTAGCAGTGATACTTTCTCGAACAGGAAGGAAGTGAGCCACTTTGGAGAGACGATCAATGACTACGAAGATAGCATTATTCCCTCTCTTGGTCCTGGGAAAGCCGGTGATGAAGTCCATACCAACTTTATCCCATTTCCATTCAGGAATAGCTAAGGCTGAAGGGTGCCAGCAGGTCTTTGATGCTCTGCCTTAACGCGACGACAAACGTCACATTTAGCAATGAACTCAGCGATTTCTCTCTTCATCCTAGTCCACCAGAACCTCTGGCGTAGGTCCTGATACATCTTAGTACTACCGGGATGAATCGTGAGAGGAGATTCATGCGCCTCCTTAAGGATCAATTGTCGCAGATGTTGATTCTTGGGAACCACCAAGCGATTCTCAAAGAAAACAACTCCACGATCATCCATAGAGAAACATCCACCAACTCCCTTCTTAATGTTTCTCTTGATCCGAGAAATTCCTGTGTCTTGCTTTTGAGCAGCGATAATCCGATCTTCAAGATCAGGTTTCGCCACCAGGGTAGAAAGGAATCCGCGAGGAGCAATGTGAAGGTTAAGCTTACAGAATTCCTCATGGAGAAGTGGTTGGCCTTGCTGCAACATGAGATTGTTGCAATAGGATTTACGGCTTAGAGCATCAGCCATGACATTGGCTTTGCCTGGGGTGTAGGTAATCCCTAGATCATAATCTGTGATCAACTCCAACCAACGTCTTTGCCTAAGGTTCAGATCCGGTTGGGTGAAGATATACTTGAGACTCTGGTGATCGGTGTAGATCTCGCAACGTTTACCAAGGAGGTAATGTCGCCAGGTCTTGAATGCATAGACTACGGCTGCAAGCTCTTGATCATGTGTAGGATAATTCTCCTCATGTGGATGCAACTGTCGAGATGCATAGGCAATCACATGACGATCCTGCATAAGAATGCAACCTAGTCCCTGTCGTGAGGCGTCGCAGTAGATAATAAAGTCTTTAGTGAAATCCGGTGGCACAAGTATGGGAGCAGAAGTCAGGCGTCTTTTCAGTTCCTGAAAACTGTACTCACACTGTGGGGACCACTCGAACTTTTTATCTTTCTTGAGAAGTTCCGTGAGGGGTTTGGCTACTTTGGAGAAGTTTTCAACAAAGCGGCGACAATAGCTGGCTAGGCCAAGGAAACTCCTAACTTGTTTGACTGTTTTAGGTGGAGTCCAATCGAGAACGGCTTGAACTCTCTCGGGATTGACAGCAATGCCCTTACCAGAGATTACGTGGCCTAGGTAGGTCACTTCTGGCAACCAAAATTCACACTTGGAGAACTTGGCATAAAGGCGGTGCTCTCTGAGTTTTTCTAACACAAGTCTAAGATGTTCGGCATGCTCTTCCTCGTTCTCCGAGTAAATAAGAATATCATCGAGGTAAACCACGACGAACTTATCTAAGTACTCCATGAAGATCGAGTTCATCAAGCGGGAGAATGTGGCTGGGGCGTTGGTTAGGCCAAAGGACATGACGGTGTACTCGTACTGGCCATAACGAGTGACAAAAGCTGTCTTGGGAATGTCCCCGTTTCTGATCTTGATTTGATGGTAGCCTAACCTTAAATCCATCTTGGAGAAGACTGAGGATCCAGCGAGCTGATCATACAGGTCGTTGATCCTGGGAAGCGGATACTTGTTCTTTATCATGACCAAATTAACGGGACGATAATCTACAACCATCCGGTCCGTACCATCCTTCTTCTTGACGAAAAGGACGGGGCAAGCCCAAGGAGAAGAACTAGGACGGATGAAACCCTTTTGCAAGGACTCATCGAGTTGTTTCTTAAGCTCGCCTAGTTCTAAGGGTGCCATCTTGTAAGGTCTCCGGGAGATTGGAGCTGTTCCTGGGATAAGATCTATGACAAACTCTACTTCTCTGTCAGGTGGAACACCTGGCAGTTCCTCTGGAAAGACATCCGGAAAGTCACGGACTACCGGGATATCTTCAAGGTCTGGAAGAGGGCTGGCATTAAGAGAATAGAGCTGACGCTTTGCAACTCTAGTGGAGACGGGGACTATCTTGCCAGACGGGTGTGTAAGCTGAACAGATCTTGTGTAACAATCAATCTTGGCATGATGAGCTGTCATCCAGTCCATACCCAAGATGATGTTAATATCTGAGGACTTGAGGGCTACAAGTGATGCAAGGAATACAATTCTATCAACAAGGATTTCGTTACCATGGCTGATTCTGGTGGTCTGCCATCTAGACCCTGGGGTTTGGATTTCAAGCGGAGTTGGCATATCGCAAAATGACATGTCGTGCAAACGAGCATAGCCTTCAGAAATGAAGGAGTGAGATGCTCCAGTATCGAATAGAACTGATGCTGGGTGACAATTGACAAGGAGTGTACCAAGAACGACATCTGGATCATCATGAGCGTCTTTAGCTGAGACGTGATGCACACGTCCACGTTCAGTGGAAACTGACTTGACACTGATCATCTTGCGTGATGGCTTAACACAGCCAACAGTCTTCTCGGGCTGGGGTGGAGCATAACTAGTCTGAGAGCAGTCACGTGCATAGTGTCCTGGCTTCCCGCATGTGAAGCAAGTCCCTGAGGTTGGACGGGGACCCGCACTGACAAGCGGTCTACCAGTAGGCCTGGGTGGAACATACGACTGAGCTGGAGGAGGCACCACATGAGATGACCTCGGTGTATAACCGGAAGGAAGAGCGGAGTTTGGAACCCAAATCCGGCGTTTCAGGGAACTAGAGCCAGAGGAGGATCCCAAATCACGGGTGTGCTTACGAGACTCCTCGTAAGTGAGCTGAGCTGTCTCTGCATTGATGGCTTTGTTCACAAGAGCTTGGAATGTATCGCAATGATGCAGGTGAAGATCACGACGCAACTTGGGGTTGAGACCCTTCCGGAACCTAGCCTGCTTCTTAGCATCCGTGGACACTTCTTCTGTGGCATAACGGGCAAGGTTCTCGAACTCTCTGCTATAAGCATCAACAGCCATCTTACTCTGGGTGAAACTACAGAACTCTTCTCTCTTGCGATCAATGAGGGCCTGGGGAATGTGATGCTCGCGAAAAGCCTCAGTGAAATCCTTCCAGGTAGGAATCTGGCCAGCTGGAAGCATAGCCTCATAGTTCTGCCACCAAAGACTAGCAGGACCTTCCAGGTGGTATGTGGCATAAGTGACCTTGTCATCTTCAGCTACGCTCGCGGAACACAGCTTATGGGTGATGCTACGGAGCCAGTCATCTGCATCGAGTGGCTCGATGGAATGATGAAAGGTAGGTGGGTGCAAGCGAATGAAATCATGAATGGTAGCAGACCCTTTGAACTGATGTGCGGTGTTCTCCTCGATACGTGCCAACAAACGGTTGGACTCACGCTTGTTCCTCTCCATCTCTAGCATGAACTCTGCCAGCGAAGGCTGGTCGGGAGGATTCTCATCCCTACCATCTCCATGGTTCCGGCTACGATTTAAAGAACTTGATGACATCCTGCGAAACGAAACCCAGGGATGCAATCAACATTAACTATAGACTATAGAATGTAGGACAAGGAATTAATATCACTCGAACTCCTTAGGAAAATTCCGGCAGCATAACGACAGTAAAATGCTCAGAATGAGACATCCTACTAAAAATGGGGTAGTACAACAACTCAACATCACCACTCAAGGTTCTGGGATAGTACTAAACAGACTACACCAGAAATACTCAAAACTGGGGTATGACTCTGATCAACCAGTCCTATGGAACTACGGAGTAGTAACACGTGATCCTGATAGACGGAAGAGAAAGCCTAGTTCCTTAACCCCGTAGGAAAGATAGGATGACTCAGATCAGAAGGCCATGAGGTAAAGGAGTAAAAAGAGCCTTACGTTCCATCCCACAATCAATTCCCTTATATAACTAAAGAATTTCTAGACTCAACTTCGACCAGTTTGGCTTGGTAATCCTACAGGCAGTCAAGCTCTGATACCAACGCTGTCAGGACCCCGACTCAATGCCACATCGATCTAGCATGTAACACCTCATATCACTTTGTGGCCTCACGCACGGTATCCCCACGGGTGTCGCCTTACCTTTGCCCGGGACCGTTTGCGCATTTTGGCACACGTATATGATGGTGTTGCTAGCATCCATATGATAAAGAGCCCGGGCTGACATGGCTAGTCGTAAACCCAAGGTGGCACTAACTTACAGGGACAGGCATCCATGACCCAGCATCGAACGTGTCGGTCATCAGCGAGTGAATCCAGGCTGTAGCACTGGGCTAGCAGGACTCCGGTGAACCGGGCTATAGCGGGCTAGCAGGACTCCGGTATTCATCGCGTGACATTTCCCCGAAGGGACAGACACAGGATCGAAGAAGGACACATGCCGGCCGGCCTAAGTGTTCCGGAGCAGTAGCAAGCTACCAGGGCTCAGTGGAAGCACTAGGAGACATTTCCCGGTAAGAGAGGCTACTAAGAATAAACAACTAGATAGTCAGATCCCACACATAGCAATACACATTACACGTACGCATAACATGCAAGTATGTGCTGTACAACATGGCATCACAGCATAACTCAACAACTCATATAGATAAAGGCTCAGAAGAGCCGTCACAGTATTATTACAAACAGGGGTCACATGACCCAACAGTCAGAGCAATCAAGCAACAAGCGGAAGCATTACATGTCTGGGTACAGACATCTACAAATGAAAAAGGCTGAAGAGCCTGACTATCTACAACATCCGATCAAGATCGTAGCTGAGGTACTAGCTACTAGTCGAAGTCCACGAGAACACTAGTAAGACCGAAGTCTCCGCTGCAAAAACATAAATAAAGCAACATGAGTACAAAGGTACTCAGCAAGACTTACATCAGATCCTATCGTACATGCATTGGTATCAAGAGGGTAATGTGGGGTTTAGTTGCAGCAAGCCAGCTTTGACTCTGTGGCTATCCTATTCTACGACTACCAGAAACTCTGGAGGTGAAACAACGTACACGAGTCCACTAATCACCACACAATACACTACTATGGATTCGTCCCCGTCTCCCTACGAGAAGGCCATCCATAGCACTCACACTTGTCTTGAGCATTTTATAGTATCCACTTCAAGTTGTCTATGTACCATGTAAGCATCCAAGAAGTCCATAACCGCGGACCCGGCTATTCGAATAGATCATGTTAACCCTGCAGGGGTGTACTTCTTCACACACGCTCTCGCCACTTACCGCCATGTACACGTCATGTATCTCGGCAACCTTCAAGAGGAAGCCTGGCGAGGGTGTCGGCCACGACCTGACTAACCACACAAGACTCTAGTCCAGGTTTATCGCCTATTCGGGTTCCATCCGCAAGGAGATCCGGCCGGGGTGTCGCTCACGGCCCCAAACAATGTGAGCAGGGTTCTCGAGCCCACCAACCGGGTGCCACTCGGTACACCAGGCCACGTGTGCCTAGTCTGTCCCAAGCCCACCCTGTCGGGTGCCACTTGGTAGAAAAATAGCACTACCTACAAACACCAGAAACTAGTTGCGACTCCTGGACAGAGATCAAGTTGGTTAATAAGTCGAGAGGGCTTGGAGCGCCCGGAGCCCAATGTGTGGTAGTATCGAGTCATTGGACAACATACACAGAACTCAGGGCTTAAGGACGGTTCCAGTGAGACAACCCACCATGTACTCCTACATGGCCTCTCACCGCTACCTTTACCAAATCGTGTTCACACACCTCACTCTCAGCATCAGAACGTATCGTGACACTCCAATTCATCCCAATGAATCAGACCTGACACAACTCTAAGCAATAGCAGGCATAGCATGGTAGGAACACATCAGTGGCTTCAATCAACTCCTACACATGCTAGTGGGTTTCAACTATTTACTGTGGCAATGACAGGTCATGCAGAGGAATGGGTTCAACTACCGCAGCACAAAGTAGCAGATGAACCGTTGTTGTCCTAATGCAATAACTGAGAGCAGGAGCGAGAGAGTAGGGTTTTATCGAAATGAACAAGGGGGTTTGCTTGCCTGGTAAATCAACAAGGGAGGCACTGCTTCACAGACAGGTACTCTGGAACGTCTCCGGAGCAGGACCTATCGAGAAGGAACGGTGCCGGCAATCAAAACACAATCATATGCAACAATATGATGCATGAACATGGCATGTAGATGTGATGCTGTTTGAGCTAATGCATCTAGTAAACATTGGTTTGAAGTCCTTTTGAACCAAAGGTTCAAATGCATTTCTAAATTAAGTCTCTTATATATGCCCTAATGTGTTTTCCCATATTCAGCATGTATAAGTTGGTTTTTCATGCATGAAACTAGTACAGATGGAAAGATTGTATTTTTTTGATAATTTTTCATATATAAATTATTTAAATTTGAGCTACGGTTGAATTGTTATGAATTTTTGAAGTTTAAATCATTTTCTGGATTTTCTGAATTATTTTAATTCCAGAAAATATATAATTGCGTCAGCATGACGTCAACACGACGTCAGCGGTCAACTGGGCTGGTCCGGTCAAACCTGACGTGTGGGACCCACACGTCAGTGACAGGGGGGTTAACAGGGGTTAATTAATTTAATTAAAAGGTTAGGGGGGGTCGGGCCCACTGGTCAGCGACCCTGGGGGGTCAAACCCGGTCAACTCGCCGGCGTTTAGCCGCCGGCGAGGCCGAGCACGGCGGAGGAAGTGCATTTGCACGTTACGGCCACCAAACGGGAGGTGGAGAGCATCTACGAGCTCCTGGGAACGAGCCGCAGCTCTTGGTGGTGATGGTTGAGCTCGGGGTGGCCGGAGACGTCGCCGGCGACGACTTTGGCGGTCGCCGGAGTTCGGGCGCCGATGAAAACGGCGCCACCGTGCACGGGAGGATCAACGGGTAGCAACTACGCGTTCTGCAGGCTCCCACAAAGCCAACGGGCATATGCACGGGGCCGATTGGCCACCGGAGCCTTGTCGGCGACGAGTTCGTGCGGCGGTGTGCTTCGGGCATCATGGGAAGTGGTGCTACAACGAGCGCTAGGCCGTGGGGTTAGGGGGAAACGACGGAGGAGCTCACTGGGAGGTCGAAGCGCAGCTCAGTGGGCCTGGGGACGACCTAGACGGCGCGAATCGAAGACGAGGTCACCGGCGGCCGAAGGTTGAAGAAGATCTCGAAGTCGACGCTGCAGGGCTTCCGGCGGGGCGTGGTTCGGTGAGGGGGTCGAGGACGACGTCGCGGAGCTCGTGGGCACAACCGAGGGGCGAGGGGGTGGCTGTGGCCGTGGTGGTTCTCGTCGGCGGCGGCGGCCGCGTTCGGTGGAAGTGAGGGGGAGCCAGAGGAGGGGATGAGCATGGGGGGAGGAGGAATGAGAGGGCCTGGGGTGCGTGGCCGTCTCCGTGGCATTGGGAGGGAGTCCGGGGAAGTAGGAGGTGGCCAGCAGGGGGGGAGGTGGCGCGCGCGCGTGCCGGCGAGCGTCGGGCACACGCCCTCGTCCTTCTGTCCGAGGAGGGAGACGACAGAAGGCAGCGGGGGTGGGCTGGCCGCCAGCTGGAGATGGGCCAGGTAAGTGGCCCAGGTAAGTTTCTCTCCCCTTTTCTGTTTTCTTTTCTAATTTTCTGACATTTGTTTGATTTAATACATATATTAAATCATTTAATTTTATTATGCCAATTTTTGTAGGGGCTAATGGTATTATTCCAGAGCTCTTTTATAATTGGCATAATTTTTGGACCATATTTCATATATATAGAAATATATTTCCAACGCAAATATTTATCGAATTAATCCAAATGGCCAAAATAAATGTCCATGAGCTCCTAAAAATATTGTTTTGATTTTTATCTTTGTCCAATATTTTCAGAGGGCAACATGAGCATTTTCTTGGACCCTTTTGGAGAAATTTTTATTTGGGTCATTTTCAAAAAATGATTCTGAGGTTTCCACCAATCCTCATTTCAAATTTAAATGAAATTTAAATATGATGCACAAATAGCTAGCTAGTCTAAGTCATACCAGACTAGGGATGTGACATCAAAGGAGCTTAAGTATTCTTTATCTTGCATTTTAAAGTGCAATTCGTTCAACCGTATCATTCGAAGTGGTATTATGCCATTCTTGATAATTTGAGTTCATGTTTCATGATTCACTTGTTGTTAAGAATGAGGTATTTTAAATCCATCAATCTCGTCATTGGATTTACCTTGGGCTATATTTCACCTAAAGCTTTCCCTAAGGATTGTTGCTATCTATGGTGCTTATAATTGACCCAAGTTCTTCATCTACCCCCCCGGTGAAATAAGTTCTCGTCTTCTGTTCTTATCAATCCAATTCTTCTTTTACCCTCCCGGTGAAATAAGTTTCTCGTCTCCTCGTTCATATCAATCCAATTCTTTTCCCGTGAGTGGCAGGCTGTCACCTCATAATTTTGAGATGTCTTCTCTAAGTCCATATCAAGCTTATCCTTTCATTGTTGGTTTTCCAACAACTCCATTCGACCCTTCTCCAAAAGTTGCCTTTTCAAGCTCAATTGTGGCAGAAATTGGCCTTTTCTTCTCCATTCTTTTATTTCAATTATCTTTATTCTATTCTTTCTCCTGGAGGTCTATTGATGTTGCTCTTTTCACTCCTCATCTCGTTTTGTCAAGATCATGTGCAATTTCTTCCATTTACAGTCGAAGTGCTGTCCAAATTATACCATTCTTATTCCTTCCCTATCTTGTTTAACCGGAGTATTGTGCCCCTTTGTTCAAGTTCTTTTCGCCTTATCAAGCCTTGCACCTCTTTTCAACCGGAGTGCCGTCTGAGATCTTTCTTACCCTTGTTCCTTTCATTCAATAGTTCTGGGGGCAGTGTTTTGTGATTTCATCAAGTATCTTCTCATCTTATCAAGTTCTTATTTAATTCATTTTCTTTTCTATCGGAGTGCTGCCCGAAGTTGTTCTCCCTTGTCCCTCTTTTCTAACGGAGTGCTTTCAACTTCGTTCATTTCCGTTGTATTTTTTTCTTTCACGAATTTGTTCAACCTCTCAAGATTCTTTGGTTTCATTTGTTTGTCAAAGAAGCAACTTAGTTTTACATGTGAGATAGTGGGTTCTTTAGTAGGAGCATCAAAATTATTATCGACAATAGTATCCCCAATTTCAGACATAGAGGCAGAGGTTAAAGAACTAGCCATAATGACAAGCAAGCAAACTAACAGACAAGCAAATAAAAAGCAAGCGGGCAAAAAGAGGCAATTAGAGAGGGAGGATAGATAGATAGAGAGGGCGAATAAAACGGCAATGGTGAAGTGGGGGAGAGGAAAACGAGAGGCAAATGCAAAATAATGTAATGCGGGAGATAAGGGTATGTGATGGGTACTTGGTATGTTGACTTTTGCGTAGACCTCCCCGGCAACGGCGCTAGAAATCCTTCTTGCTACCTCTTTTAGCACTGCGTTGGTTTTCCCCGAAGAGGAAGGGATGATGCAACAAAGTAGCATAATTATTTCCCTTAGTTTTTGAGAACCAAGGTATCAATCCAGTAGGAGGCTACGCGCGAGTCCCTCGTACCTGCACAAAACAAATAAATCCTCGCAACCAACGCAAATAGGGGTTGTCAATCCCTATAGGGCCACTTATGAGAGTGAGATCTGATAGATATGGTAAGATAATATTTTTGGTATTTTTATGATAAAGATGCAAAGTAAAATAAAGGCAAAGTAAAATAGCAAAGTAAATAACTAAGTAGTAGGAGATTGATATGATAAAGATAGACCCGGGGGCCATAGGTTTCACTAGTGGCTTCTCTCGAGAGCATAAGTATTCTACGGTGGGTGAACAAAATACTATTGAGCAATTGACAGAATTGAGAATAGTTATGAGAATATCTAGGTATGATCATGTATATAGGCATCACGTCTGAGTCAAGTAGACTGACTCCTGCCTGCATCTACTACTATTACTCCACTCATCGACCGCTATCCAGCATGCATCTAGAGTATTAAGTAAAAACAGAGTAACACCTTAAGCAAGATGACATGATGTAGAGGGATAGACTCATGCAATATGAAGAAAACCCCATCTTGTTATCCTCGATGGCAACAATACAATACGTGCCTTGCTTCCCTTAATGTCACCGGGAAAGGACACCGCAAGATTGAACCCAAAGCTAAGCACTTCTCCCATTGTAAGAAAGATCAATCTAGTAGGCCAAACCAAACTGATAATTCGAAGAGACTTGCAAAGATAACCAATCATACATAAAAGAATTCAGAGAAGATTCAAATATTGTTCATAGATAGACTTGATCATAAACCCACAATTCATTGGTCTCAACAAACACACCGGAAAAAGAAGATTACATTGAATAGATCTCCACAAGAGAGGGGGAGAACATTGTATTGAGATCCAAAGAGAGAGAGGAAACCATCTAGCTACTAACTATGGACCCGTAGGTCTAAAGTAAACTACTCACACTTCATAGGAGGGGCTATGGTGTTGATGTAGAAGCCCTCCATGATCAATGCCCCCTCCGGCGGAGCTCCGGAATAGGCCCCAAGATGGGATCTTGAGGATATAGAAAGTTACGACGGTGGAATTAGGATTTTGGCTCCTTTTCTGATCGTTTGGGTGTACGTGGGTATATATAGGAGGCAGAAGTACATTCATGGAGCAACAGGGGCCCCACGAGGGTGGAGGGCGTGCCTTGGGGGGTGGGGGTAGGCGCGCCCCCTACCTTGTGGGCTCCTGTTAGCTAGCTTGACGTAGGTGTCGGTGTCAAAACCGGCGGATCTCGGGTAGGGGTCCCAAATTGTGCGTCTAAGGCGGATGGTAACAGGAGGCAGGGGACACGATGTTTTACCCAGGTTCGGGCCCTCTTGATGGAGGTAAAACCCTACGTCCTGCTTGATTATTCTTGATAATATGAGTAGTACAAGAGTTGATCTACCACGAGATCAGAGAGGCTAAACCCTAGAAGCTAGCCTATGGTATGATTGTATGTTGTCCTACGGACTAAAACCCTCCGGTTTATATAGACACTGGAGGGGGCTAGGGTTACACAGAGTCGGTTACAAGGAAGGAGATCTACATATCCGTATTGCCAAGCTTGCCTTCCATGCCAAGGAGAGTCCTATCCGGACACGGGACGAAGTCTTCAATCTTGTATCTTCATAGTCCAACAGTCCGGCCAAAGGATATAATCCGGCTGTCTGGATACCCCCTAATCTAGGACTCCCTCAGTAGCCCCTGAACCAGGCTTTAATGACGATGAATCCGGCGCGCAGATTGTCTTCGGCATTGCAAGGCAGGTTCCTTCTCCGAATACTTCATAGAAGATCTTGAACACGAGGATCGTGTCCGGCTCCGCAAAATAAGTTCCACATACCACCGTAGAGGGAATAATATTTACACAAATCTAATCTGCTGACGTACCCCATAGTGTGACATCACACCACAGCCAGGTTTTTATTCGAATCATTTTTCCTAACCCATCTCAGCGTGTTTTGCGAGGTAGTTTCCTTGGCACGTCTTGTCGAAGCAGAGATCATGTCTCCTTATTACGGGATTTCCATTAATACGGACGTGGGTAACCCAACCGTGCCTATTAGTAGGACTCCTAAATCTTAGGCAAGTCCCAAACGGCCACGAGGAGGACGCTTGATATTCACCCTCTTTATAATGGGGGGCAAGGCCTTTTCCTCTCGATCTTAATCGAATTCGCTTGTTGCATCGAGTTCCAACACCCAAAGCTCAGGTTTAGGCACTTTGGACCTTCAACTATGTCCGGATCCAACCTTCAAGGTCGGTGGATGCCTTCCTCCATCATAGAGGAGGACATCAAGAAGTTGAGAGGGGCCAGATATCTGACCGCCGAAATTTCGCATTGGCTGCCTGCCCGAGGGCAGGTCGTCCCTACTGCCGAACCCAACGAGAGCGTCCTGTTCATCTCCCACTTCCTCCGAGGACTAGGCCTCGCTCTGGATCCCTTTGTTAGGGGTCTTATGTTCTATTATGGGCTAGATTTTCATGATCTGGCCCTGGATTCCCTTCTTCACATCTTAGCATTTATTGTCGTATGTGAGGCCTTTCTCCGCATTACCCCTCACTTTGGCCTGTGGCTCAAGACCTTCGACGTGAAGCCAAAGATGATCGAGGGGCAGCATGCAGCATGCAGAGGCGCTTCAATAAGCAAAATTGCTGACGATCCATGGCCTGAGGGTCACTTCCCAGAGGTGTCCGGATTGTGGCAGCGGGAGTGGTTCTACATCACAGCTCCCTGAAGTGCCAAGTGGGTAGCTGCCCCCGCCTTCCGCTCAGGCCCCCCACCACAACTTATGTCATGGATCAGTAGGGGGCTGAGCTGGGGTCCAACAAAGGATGTGCCAATACTGCAAAGCCGTATCCGAGATCTCCTCGAGAGAGATATCAGTCTAGTTATGGTAGTGCAAGTTATGCTAGTCCGTCAAGTCCAGCCTTGCAAACGTCGGCCCCTTCGCATGTGGGAATTCAACCTGGAAGGACCGTGAGCTATCCAACATTTCATTGGCATGATGCATGAAGAGATGTACAAATTGTTCTTCGGACCACAAATAATGTGTCCGGACATCACCGAGGATGCAGGTCTAAGCTGCAATCGCCCAGATACCCCAGTAAGTAGCCTCGCATCCGAATACACTGTCCGTTTTATTTATAACAATGTTGCCCTAAAAAATAAAAACCGCCCTTGGCCAGGATTGGATAGTGAAGGCAAATTTGATCAGGTGTCCGGCCCCGCTCCCTAAGACCTCACCAAATCCCGTGCTAACCAGGATGCTGGAGATCGCGCCTTATCAAGCGCCCTTGGGAGAAGATAAAGGGGGAACAAGGAGGTTAGCGCCTCCGCGAAGGAGGTTAGGCAGGAAGGAGGGACTGAAACTTCCTCTCCCCAGGGAAGGAAGAGGACCGCCTCCGAGGACCCGGAGACAATGGTCTCGAAATGGGGGAAGAAATCTTCGCCGGAGGGTCCTGCCTCGGGGGCTACCCTGGCCGCGCTATGCCCTCAAGGGGATCAGCCCTCCACCGAGCTGTAAGTAAAAGGGTACTTGTCGGTGTCAAAACCGGCGGATCTCGGGTAGGGGGTCCCGAACTGTGCGTCTAGGCCGGATGGTAATAGGAGGCAGGGGACACGATGTTTTACCCAGGTTCGGGCCCTCTTGATGGAGGTAAAACCCTACGTCCTGCTTGATTAAAATCGATGATATGGGTAGTACAAGAGTAGATCTACCACGAGATCAGAGAGGCTAAACCCTAGAAGCTAGCCTATGATATGATTTTATGGTATGGTTGTTGTCCTACAGACTAAAACTATTCGGTTTATATAGACACCGGAGAGGGTTAGGGTTACACAAGGTCGGTTACAAAGGAGGAGATATCCATATCCGTATTGCCTAGCTTGCCTTCCACGCCAAGTAGAGTCCCATCCGTACACGAGACAAAGTCTTCAATCTTGTATCTTCATAGTCTAACAGTCCGGCCAAAGGATATAGTCTAGCTATCCGGAGACCCCCTAATCTAGGACTCCCTCAGTAGCCCCCGAACCAGGCTTCAATGATGATGAGTCCGGCGCGCAGTATTGTCTTCGGCATTGCAAGGCGGGTTCCTTTCCAAATTCTGTGTACCTGTCGAAATAGTGTCTGGTTTCCTGTGAATGTTGCACTCCTTGGCTTCCACGCCCAATAATGGCCACGTGTCGAGCGAATGTGAAGAGCCAGGGTGTTTTCACATTTACCCCCTAGCTGTGTGAATGGGCCGCCTATTAAGAAGACGAGGATTCAGATCC
This sequence comes from Triticum aestivum, assembly GCF_018294505.1. Taxonomy (NCBI): domain Eukaryota; kingdom Viridiplantae; phylum Streptophyta; class Magnoliopsida; order Poales; family Poaceae; genus Triticum; species Triticum aestivum. The sequence continues at coordinate 158,884,356 of NC_057803.1, read as the reverse complement.
AAATCACACCATCCTCCCTTGGCGAGCCTTCATTGAAGCGCGCCCGACAGAGATCCATTCCATCATGGCTGGTCGACGCAGCTCCTCCTCTCGCTCCCTAGTTCCAAGCCTGGAGATTGGGAGAGATGTTCCCTCCCGCACAGTAAATTAGTGATGCTTCAGACCAAGGGATTTCTTCCCCCAGCGTACTTGGTCCCGGTTCAAGCCGGGCTCGCCACCTATAATGGCGGAGAGGAAGCGGAGAGCCTTCCCAATCCCTCCAAGGGAGAGCGGATATGCCTTGTCCCTTATTTGGTAAGAGGGCTCGGATTCCCAATTCATCCATTTCTCCGGGGGCTCCTAGAGTTCTACGGCCTCCAGTTGCACAACCTTACGCATGCCTCCATGGTGCATGTCGCGGGATTCGTAGCCCTTTGCGAGTTGTTTTTGGGCTGTGAGGCTCATTTCGCTCTGTGGAAGAAGCTGTTCTGCCTTGTGCCCCGTTCTCAGAAGGGGTCAATATATCAAGTGGGCGGAGCCGAAGTGTGGCGTGTTGCCTGGACCGAATACTTGTCCAGAACCCCAAAGAAGACGTCCGAAGACTGGCCTTTAGAATGGTTTTATATAGAAGACGTCCCCCTCCCGGATCCTATTCGGATCGGCCTTCCTGAGTTCCAGAACGCCCCTTTGAAGAAGCGCCGGAGCTGGCGTCCACAGAGCCCCCTGGAGGAAGATGACAGGGACGTTCTTTACCTGATGAGCCGGATAAGTTTTTTAGCTCGATCCGGATTGACCATGATCGAGGTCATGGCCATATGTATCATGCGGGGGGTGCAGCCGCTTCAGTATAGAGGCCACCCCATGTGGGATTTCAACGGGGAGGATGACGCCACCCGCTACGGCCGTAAAGGGCCGGGATCGGTTGCTGATCTAACAAAGATCTTATCCACTTTGTACAAGGGAGAAGAGGAGGAATTCCTTTGTGTCAACCCGTAGGGTGGATTTTCTATGTACAATCCTCTGAGCTGGGTAAGCAGAGACCTTTTCTCGCCCTTCCGTTTCATATTTCCGCAGTCAAGTATTCAGTCAAGAGATTTCTACGCAGGAACTGCGCCAGGCTGTAAGGGAGATAAACAACCCCCCTCCACAACCCGAGGACCCTGGACGGTCCCTCAACCCGGCCTCCGAAGAGGATCCAGACATATCGGTGGAGCTAATCGATGGGGTGTTTTACCAATCGAGCAATGATAATGCTTTGGTGGCCATTATGGCCGATTACCCTGGGCTAGTTCCAGCCTCACTGGTGACTGAGATCGAAGTCCTAGCACTTCAAAAAGGGATCCGTCCTTGCGTGTTTTTGATCACCGTATAACAGCCATTTTTTGCAGGGGAGGTCCTCGAGGCAGAAGGTCGAGCCTGCGGCGATTGGCCAACAAGGGGCCGCGAGGCCAGGCAGGCTGAAAAGACCCGCAGTCCGGTTTGAGACACCAGCGCAGCGGTACGGTGCGCCGTCTTTATTGCAAGACATTATTCTCAGAGGCGTATTAACGCCCGTGCCTTCTTTTCAGGAAAAAGAGCGCTCGCCAGACTATACCCGGAGAGGCTACCAACCGCGCCTCCACAAGCCAGGCTCCCAGGCCGTATTCGGAGGCGGGGACGAATACGAGGCATGCGCCGGGTGCTCCTCCGACAGAGGATGCGGATAAACTGTCTGCCACCAATTCCGAGGTGGAAAGTGCCATGAACCACAAGCGTCGCCAGACTGTTCTTCGTGATGCTTGTTTCTCCCAAGAGGCATTGGATGCCTTCAACTCGGGAGACGCGCACCTCCGTGCCGCTCAAAATGGTCTAGCCAGAGCCACAGAGCAGTATGTAAAAGACATACGTGTGAGAAAATTTGGTGATTATATATATCAGTAGCCCCTGAGACTTGAAACAGTTAGGATAACTGATTTAAGGATCATTTTTATGCAGGTTCTTACAGAAAAGAATACTCAACTGTCCCAGGAGCTGGAAGAGTGCAAGCCCAACTTCAGGCCGCACTGGCCGTAGCAGGGGAGCCCAAAGAGGCCCCCTCTGGTAACATATCCTTCAAATGATAAGTATCATATAGAATGCGGCGTGTATGCAGATCTGATGATAAAATTGCAGGTGACACCGGAGTAAATCCGGATAAGCAACAGCTCCTACGCCAGCTGAAGGCCAGTGAGAATGTGCTTGCGAGGGTGAGGCAGGAGAAAAATGATCTCCTAGATGCCAACACCAAGCTGGGCGTGGAACTACAAGATGTTCGTGCCCAACTGTCGGACTCTGTTAAGGAAATTCGGCGGCTTCAACGCGGCATATTTATTAAGTGCTTGAACGAACTTTGAAAAAGAGTTCAGCGAGGAAGCTGGCTGATAGAGTTATGTCTATAGGTATGCTAACTGGTCGTCCTGCTGAGGAAATGCCCAGTTCAATGGGTGACCTTCTTCCCGAGCTCTCACAGCTGCACGAACGAGTTCGGCAAGTGATGCAAGGTGTCGCCCAGGCCTTGTGGCCATCCGTCTCCATACCCGAAGGCCTTGGAGAGCTTGCAGAAAAGCTGAAGGGAGCACAACGGCGCTTCTGATTATGGAAGATATCAGCCTGCCATCAGGGTGCCAGGGAAGCCTAGGCAATGGTGAAGACACGATACAGGAAGGCTGACCCGAACCACATGGCCGAAGTCGGACCTATGGGGCCTGATGGGAAGGAGATCCCTGTGAGCTTAGTGTACGGCCAAGTAGAATTGGCCGCAAAGTATTCCCAACAGGTATGTAGACTAGACAGCCTATTGGATGGTATTGAAGAGGAATTCAACCAGTCAAATTGACTATGTAATTTTAAAGTGACATGTATAATGCCTTCTAGCCGGATTGTAGATCGTTTGTCGTGGCGGACCTTTTCGCTTGAACCTCGGGACCTGACAGTCCAGAGTGTATCCGAATACCCTCTTGGTTATGTAAGAACCGAGGCATGCGTGGAGACCAGGCGTAGGGGTCATTAGTGCTTTATCAGACAAGTGCCCAACTAGTTATGTTATATTACATGGGTAGTAAGAAACATCTTCCAGGGAGAATAGTTCCGTTAAGGGTTCCTTTCCCTGGGTAAGCATGCCCTAAAGTGCATGTCCGGACTGCGATAAGAAGTGCAGGAAAATCATCTGGGGGCAGATATGGATAATAAAAGTCATCTTTTGTTCATCAACCGAATATTCCCTTAAGAACGCTAGCTTTCGGCTTCACCCAGTCTGAGGTACACGTCCGGCTGACCCGGCGATAACAATCGCAGAGGTGCTCCCCTTATGCCTTAGCCGAATTAACGGGAATGTAGGGCATAAATACAAGAGCCAAGCAACCCAGCTTGGCCAAAACTTAAGTCATATCGATGCATATAATGGTGAAAAAAGGTACATGCGGAAGTATAACACATGTGTTGGGCGTGAGGCCCAAGTAAATAACTTAAGCTTCTGTGAAAGAAGCCCCCAGGTATGAAGAGTGCGGCTAGTGCATCTGTAATGTACGAGTGAGGCACAAGGTGACCCTTGAAGGCCTAGAGAAATAAAAGAAAGAAAGGGAAACAAGACAGATGATGCATATGCAGAAAATGGACAAAGGGAGGGGACTAACATAGAGTCCGGTGCTAAGCGTAGAATCTTCGAAGCCTGGCTGCATTCCATGGGTTCAGCTCGAGTCGACTAGTCGATGCATCCTGTAGTCGGTACGCTCCACCGGCTAGGACTTGGTCGATAATGAAGGGACCTTCCCATTTGGGCTCGAGCTTGTTCTTTTTCTTATCCGGCAGCCGTAGAACTAGTTCGCCAACGTTATAAGTTTTGGCCCGTACTTCTCTGCTTTGGTATCTGCGAGCATGTTGCTGGTAAAATGCCGAACGAGCTTTGGCTACGTCGCGCTCTTCCTCCAAGGTGTCCAGACTGTCCTGCCGATCGAGTTCGGCTTCTCTTTCTTCGTACATGCGCACTCGAGGTGAGTCATGAATTATGTCACAGGGCAGGACTGCCTCTGCGTCGTACACCATAAAGAATGGTGTATATCCGGTACTACAATTCGGCATGGTCCGCAGCCCCCAGAGTATGGAGTCGAGCTCCTCTACCCAGTGCGTGTCAGACTCCGTTAAGGAGCGCACTAATCTGGGTTTAATGCCGCTCATTATAAGACCATTTGCTCATTCGACTTGTCTGTTGGTTTGTGGGTGATAGACTGAAGCATAATCGAGCTTTATGCCCATTTTGCTGCACCAGAGTTTTACCTCGTCGGCTGTGAAGTTTGTGCCGTTATCAGTGATGATGTTGTGGGGGACACCGTAACGGTGTACAACCCCGGATATGAAATCTATCACCGGTCCGGATTCGGCTGTTTTAACCGGTTTAGCCTCTATCCATTTGGTGAATTTGTCCACCATGACCAATAAGTATTTTTTCTTGTGGGTTCCCCCTTTAAGGGGTCCAACCATGCCAAGCCCCCAGACCGCGAAGGGCCATGTAATGGGGATTGTTTGGAGGGCGGTCGGTGGCATGTGGCTTTGATTTGCAAAGAGCTAGCAACCGGCGCAACGTTAGACCAAGTCCTGTGCATCTGCCCGGGCCGTTGGCCAATAGAATCCTGTACGGAAGGCCTTGCTTACAAGAGCCCGGGCTGCGGCGTGATGACCGCCGAGTCCGGCGTGAATTTGTGCCAAAAGGTTCCGCCCTTCCTCTTCAGAGATGCACCTTTGAAGGACTCCGGTAGCGCTTTTTTTGTACAATTCTCCCTCATGGACTCTGTAGGCCTTGGATCGCCGCACTATGCAGCGTGCCTCATTTTGGTCCTCTGGAAGTTCTTGTCTGGTTAGGTAGGCCAGGAATGGTTCTGTCCACAGGGCAATAATGGCCATTATTTTGTGGGTTGAATGTGTTATTTCTATGGCGGGGCCTCCGATTGTGTCAGAGAGTTCAGTATCGGGTATTTTGGCTGGGTCCGGATTGTTGTTACCAGGGTCCCCTTCCCATGCTACGGATGGCTTGAAGAGCCTTTCCAGAAATATGTTGGGAGGGACCGCGTCGCGTTTTGCACCGATGCGGGCGAGGATATCCGCCGCCTGATTGTTTTCCCGAGCCGCATGGTGAAATTGGAGCCCCTCGAACCGAGCTGATATTTTTAGGACGACATTGCGATAAGCTGCCATTTTCGGATCCTTGGCATCGAAGTCTCCATTTATTTGGGATATCGCGAGGTTCGAATCCCCGCGCACCTCTAGGCGTTGAATGCCCATGGATACTGCCATCCGGAGACCATGTAGAAGGGCCTCATATTTGGCTGCATTGTTGGAGTCCGTATACATTATCTGTAGTACGTATTGAACAGTATCTCCTGTTGGGGACGTCAAAACGACGCCAGCCCCCAGACCAGCCAACATTTTGGAGACGTCGAAGTGCATGATCCAGTTTGAATATGTGCCGTACTCTTTAGGGAGTTCGGCTTCCGTCCACTCAGCGCGAAGTCAGCCAAAACTTGCGACTTAATAGCTCATCGTGGCTTGTAAGTTATGTCAAACGGGAGGAGCTCAATGGCCCATTTGGCAATCCGGCCCGTCGCGTTGCGGTTGTTTATAATATTGTTAAGTCGTACTTCCGAGGCTACCGTTATCGAACACTCTTGAAAGTAGTGTCGCAGCTTCCAGGATGCCATAAATACCGCGTACGCTATCTTTTGATAATGCGGGTACCGTGATTTGCATGGAGTAAGGACAGTGGACACATAGTAAACTGGCTTTTGAAGGGGGAATTTGTGTCCCTCCACTTCTCGCTCGATGACGAGCACTGCGCTTACTACTTGATGAGTTGCCGCAATGTATAATAGCATTGGTTCGCCAATGTTTGGCGTGGCCAGGACTGGGTTTGTTGCCAATATGGTTTTTATTTCGTTGAGTCCGGCCGTGGCGGCATCTGTCCACTCGAAGTGTTCGGTGTGCTGGAGGAGGAGATAAAGGGGTAATGCCTTTTCTCCCAAGCGGGAGATAAAGCGGCTTAGAGCCGCCACGCATCCAGTCAATTTTTGTATTTGTTTGAGGTCTGTTGGGGTAGCCAACTGTGACAACACTCGGATTTTGGCCGGATTAGCTTCAATACCTCTACTAGTGACGATGAATCCTAGGAGCTTTCCGGCTGGTACGCCGAAAACGCATTTTTCCGGATTGAGCTTGATGTCATATGTTCGGAGGTTGTCGAATGTGAGCCTCAAGTCGTCTACTAGAGTATTGACATGCTTGGTTTTAACGACCACGTCATCCACGTATGCCTCCACTATTTTTCCGATCTAGTTTGCCAGACATGTCTGAATCATGCGCTGATATGTTCCTCCGGCGTTTTTGAGCCCGAAGGGCATTGTGTTGAAGCAGAATGGGACGTATAGTGTGATGAATGCCGTTGCGGCTTGGTCTGGCTCCACCATTTTAATTTGATGGTAGCCGAAGTATGTGTCGAGGAAACACAATGAATCGTGTCCTGCAGTAGCATCGATGATTTGATCGATGCGGGGGAGGGGGAAGGGATCCTTTGGGAAGACCTTGTTAAGGTCCTTAAAATCGACGCACAAGCGCCAGGATTTGTCCTTCTTTGGTACCATCACCAGGTTTGCTAGCCAGTCCGGATGTTTTATGTCTCTGATGAATCCGGCCTCCAATAGCTTGGCTAGTTCCTCTCCCATGGCTTGTCTCTTAGGTTCGGAGAAACGTCAAAGAGCCTGCTTGACTGGCTTGAATCCTTTTAGGATATTTAGGCTGTGCTCAGCCAGCCTGCATGGGATTCCTGGCATGTCTGAAGGGTGCCAGGCAAAAATGTCCCAGTTCTCGCGTAGGAACTCTCGCAGTGCGGCATCGACATCAGGGTTTAATTGTGCCTTGATGGAAGCTGTTTTTTAGGGTCCGTTGGATGGACTTGGAATTTGACTATTTCGTCCGCCGGTTTAAAGGAGGTGGACTTGGATCTTTTATCGAGTATCACATCGTCCCTGTTCACCATGGAGTGCAGCACAGTTAGTTCCTCGACCGCTAGGGCTTCGGATAGTGCCTCGAGGGCCAGTGCGGCTGTCTTATTTTCAGCACGGAGTGCTATGTCCAGATCACTAGCAAGAGTGATGATTCCGTTGTGTCCGGGCATTTTGAGCTTCATGTACCCGTAATGGGGTATGGCTTGGAAGATTATAAACGCCTCCCGCCCTAGTAGAGCATGGTATCCGCTGCTGAACGGGGCCACTTGGAATGTAATTTCTTCGGACCTGTAATTATCCGCGTGCCGAATACCACATCTAGTGTGATTTTCCCAGCAGAGCGTGCTTCCCGACTGGGGATGATTCCTCTAAAGGTTGTGCTACTCTGCTCAATGCGGCTCCAGTCTATTTCCATCTTTTGAAGAGTTTCCTCATAGATGAGGTTTAATCCGCTGCCGCCGTCCATGAGTACCTTGGTGAGTCGAAAGCCGTCCACGATTGGACTGAGGACCAGTGCGGCTGGTGCTCGGGCTGTTCGGAATTTAGGTTCGTCACTGGCATTGAAGGTAATAGTCGTGTCACCCCAAGGATTTATTTCTGCTATGTGGCAGATTTCGGCCATGCTGCGGAGTGGTCGCTTGGGTCTGTTATTTGATGTGAAGGTCTCAAAGACCGTTAACACCGTATTGTTGTCCATGGGATGGTGTTCTGTGGTATTTGGGAGGAGTAGATCCTCACCACTTTTGGACACCTGCCGGAGTATCCAACATTCTCTAAGGCTGTGCGTTGGTATTGCATCCGCTGTACTATGAATTTTGCAGGGTCCGTTGAGCCATCCCTCCAGTACGGTTCCTTGCCCCGTAGAGGGCTTTTGCTTTTTGGTAGTTAACCCAGGTGTATTGTGATAATGCACCCTTTTATTTCGGACTGGGTTTGTGTTCAGGGCCGGATTATCCCAAAATTTTATTTCGGTTTTCCAGGCGCTTTCCATCGCACAGTACTTTCGTACTATGGACACCAAGTCGGCAAAGCGTGTAATTTCACGGCAACTTATGGCGTTGAGGATTCCCTTGTCCATGCAATTATTGCAGAAGAATGAAATTGCGTCTTCCTCGCGGTAGTCCTTTACCCTGTTCATGACCAGGAGGAATCTGGCCCAGTAATGGTGTACTGTTTCTTCGGGCTCTTGCCTAATTTGGGATAGATCGCATATGTTTGGGTGGGTGGGTGGAATTGAATTCGAATCCTCACCCAATCTGAGACTAAGGGGCCAAGGAGTTTCCGAACTCGGAAGTTTGGATTCTTGGATGTTTTTCGAAAAATCTAGCCCACTGCCTGATTCTAGGTTCAGGCCTTGAGTGACGTCCTCCCCTCCGTGGGCATCCGGCTTGGAGGGATCGGGAATCCGGACATAGCTAGTCCTTAAGATAGATGAAGGGTTGCCGCATTGTTCCTCCACCACTGCAACATGATGGGTGACCTGGGGAGAGTTGATCTCTCTCATATCTGGTTTAGGCCCAATCTGATCATAGTCTATAGCGACTCCCAGGGCGGCGATGCGATCCAAGAGCTCATTCAGGGAAGAGAGCTCCATTGGATCTAATTGCTCGGCAAGTTCCAAGTTGACGTGAAGATTGCTTTCGATGACCCGAGAAGTCATCATCGGCGCAGCAGCCAAACAGGCGGTCATAAGAAAACCACCTAGCCGGAGAGTTTGGCCGATAGCCAAAGCTCCCTCAGCAACATTGCCGTCTTTAAAGACGGGATGAGACATCCTTCCTGATGGCGACGGCATAGCGGAACTCTCAATGAAAGCACCAATGTCGGTGTCAAAACCGGCGGATCTCGGGTAGGGGGTCCCGAACTGTGCGTCTAGGCCGGATGGTAATAGGAGGCAGGGGACATGATGTTTTACCCAGGTTCGGGCCCTCTTGATGGAGGTAAAACCCTACGTCCTGCTTGATTAATATCGATGATATGGGTAGTACAAGAGTAGATCTACCACGAGATCAGAGAGGCTAAATCCTAGAAGCTAGCCTATGATATGATTGTATGTTATGGTTGTTGTCCTACGGACTAAAACTCTTCGGTTTATATAGACACCAGAGAGGGTTAGGGTTACACAAGGTCGGTTACAAAGGAGGAGATATACATATCCGTATTGCCTAGCTTGCCTTCCACGCCAAGTAGAGTCCCATCCGGACACGAGACGAAGTCTTCAATATTGTATCTTCATAGTCTAACAGTCTGGCCAAAGGATATAGTCCAGCTGTCCAGAGACCCCCTAATCCAGGACTCCCTCAGTACTTAATAATGAAAATATCTCGCTTTACTTCTGAGGAAAATAACCGAAGCATTTATCTTGCAGTTCGGATCTTAGCCCTTCTCTGCAGAGCTCGTCTTCAAGGGATCTTCTTCCAGAGATGATGGAGAGCGAAACGCCTCCCCCTGCCACACCGCCTCATGAGGCGGGCGACCCCGAGGTGACATCGCGGAGGGTTTCTCCTGATCCGGCAAGGCCAGAAGGTAGTCCTATGGCCACCCGAAGTTCTCAGTATCCGGCTCTTGAAGAGAGCAATCAAAAGAGTCCGGCACCGTATGGTGTGCGGTCGGACGTACTGAGGGATCTGCTAGAGCGAGCGACTATCTTAGAAGAGCACCGTACGTTGACGGGTACGGTGATTGAAAGGATTTCGTCCGCCGAAAGCGGGTTGCACGAAGCCTTTATGAGTCTACTGACGGGTTTTGAGGTACGTGAAATGATGTACATTTTTGACAGTACCGCACATTTTTAGATGTGCCCTGTGTAGATAGTAGCCCCTGAGACTCTGGTTGTCGTCGAAGACGGCGGCAAACAGAGGATCATTGTCTCAGGTAATAACCAGACCACCTGTATGCACAGGTGGTTGAAGCTCCGGTGGCTAGCCAGACTGATGGTTTTGCCGAACTAAAGCGACAGCTAGCTGCGGCAGATGCCGACATCGTGCTTGTCAACAAGCGGCTTGACGAGGCACAGGGTAGGTGATTTTTCTGGTGATTGTCATGTAATAAGAGCAGCATGATGCCAGTATCTTTAATATGTTGTGACTGCAGATGGAGCTTCCATCGTGGAGACCCTTTGGGTGGAGCTTGCCCGAGCCAAGGAGCAAGCCAGGAGTAGCAATGTGGCCTCTTTAAAGGAGGCCAGGGAGTTAAGGGCCGAATAGGCTGCACATTGCGAGAGCAAAGAAAAATTAGCCAAGATGGCTATAGAGTTAAAAGATGCTGCTGACCGTTACCAGCTTCTTGAAGAGGAAAACCGGGCGAAGGCGACGGACCTGGAAAAGGCCCGGGTGGCTGCCAAGGAAGCCCGCTCGCAAATTAGAGCGGCGAAGGAGGAGCTGCATCAAGCTGCGGATATTGTATCCGGGAAGCCTTCTTGTTGCAGACGAAGTTCGGGGATCCGAAGTATGCACCTCTGGACCGGCTATGGAGTTCTGCGGACGCCTACGTGGATTTGGCTGCAAGTGCTGCTGATGCAGCCATGTACTTCACGGATCGGAAAGATCACGAAGTGGAAAAATTGTTTTGGTCACAGTTTCATGCTCCAGCTCGTTTGCTGCTGTTGAATGAGCAAATGGCCGAGTGGGCCGAGCTCCATAGATTATCCGGACTTGCCATGAGGTCCGTTGTGGATCATCTATGGCCGAGAGGGCCAAGGCCGAATAGCTACTTTGGCTTAGTGCAACAATTCCTTGGTGTTGTGCCACACATCGATGCTATAAAGTGGTCGGCGTGCATAGAAGGCTCGCGGATGGCCCTTGCCCGTGTCAAAACATACTAGGCGGAGGTGGATGCCACCACTGTTGCGGCACAGGGTTTGGCCATAGGCCGAGTGGCTGCCGAGCACTACTTTCAAGAAGTTATTGAAGGCGCTCGTTCGATAGAGGCTCAGTGCTCGAAGAATATTATGTTTGAGTGACATGTATTCCCATTGTAAAAACAATGTTTTATTGAGTTTATCAAGGCTGTATTTATACTTTTGTCCAAAAGTACTATGATGCCTCCTGTGCGGCCGTTCATGTATATATGTATATAACCTGAAAGATGACAGTCGTCGGCTTCAGCCCCCACGCATATACTGCGGGGGTGTTCGCAGAAGGCACATGTTCACACTTGATCCAACGTCTTGGTCCATTAAGGAGGTGACAGCGCAGCGAACTAGGCAATCGGACTATAATGCTCTAACACTTTCACTTAGCCAGAGGAGTTTGACAGTGGGGCTACTATATAGCCCCTAGTGGCTCTACACTCATCCGAATTCGGGGTGCATACATACCTGGCTGGGAAACGACCCTTTGTTAAGGCGGAGGAATCCCGAAGATTCCGCTAGGTCATCGAGTGGTTGACCAGTCTCACGCTATATCATGACAGTCAGTTTTCGGCTTTCTCTACTGAGGTGCTCGTCCGGATGAACCAGGGCACAATCGCAGTAGTTCTCCTGGTGCCACCTTAGCCGATAGAGCGGAACGTAAGGCAGCAAAACACAGGAGACGGGCAAACCCAACATTTGACCAAAGACATGATTCGGAGCTGATGCATGTAAGGCCAAACTCGCGACGCCGAACACTCCCTAAGGTATTCGGTCTTTATGGTGTAAACCAGGCTTAAGCAGTGCCCTTTGTAATAAGCCCCTGGTGTCTAGGTATGTGCATTATTCTAACGTGGCCACATGCCAATACGTCAGCATCCTTCTCAATTGTACTGAGAATCCGGGGGATGTGTATCAACAAGAGACAGTAAAAAAGGTTTACGCAGGGTCTTAATCTAAAAAGAATCCTTGGAACGGGTCCCTGCTGCACGTCTGCGCATGTGTCTCCGTTGTGCCGTATCCTGGACGGGTGTAGCACGATGGTCATCCGTAAAAGAGAGGAACTTAGTTGAAAACTTGTCGTGCAAAAAGGTAGGTTATACTAAAGAAACCATGTACAGTTCAAGATGAGTAAAGTTGAGCCTAATTGCCACTTGTTTGCGCGTGTTGAGCCCCTTGTATTGTAATAGGGGTATAGCCATCAAACCTGTATCAATTACATATAGATGCACCGGACTCTTCTAACCGCGTCTGTGGTCTTAACGACCTGTCAGATTCTTTAGTTGGTGAGGCCGCTTAGTGTGCGGCTGCCAAGGCAGCCACACGGTCTTCCGCACGCAAGGAGCGCTCAATATTTCCATTTACTGTAATGATGCCGCGTGGACCGGGCATCTTAAGCATGAGAGAAGCATAATGCGGTATTGCGTTAAAGCGAGCGAAAGCTTCGCGTCCGAGTAGTGCTTGATAGCCACTTTGGAACAGAGCGATGTGGAAGGTTAACTTTTCGCTGCGGAAGTTATCGAGAAAGCCGAATATAACCTCTAGTAGCAGGGAGCCCGTGCAATGGGCTTCTGGGCCTGGCGTTACTGCTTTAAAGGTAGTATTGCTATGGCTGATTCTTGTTGGGTCTATCCCCATTTTGCAGATTGCGTCCTGATATATCAGGTTTAAACTACTGCCGCCATCCATCAAGACTTGTGTGAAGTGGTATCCGTCAATTATCGGGTCTAACACCAAGGCAGCCCATCCTGCATGCCGGATACTTGCCGAGTAATCCCGATGGTCAAAGGTGATTGGTTGGGATGACCAGTGGTAGAACTCCGCGGTGATAGGCCCTGGGGCATGTGTCTTCAGGAGTGCCGTTTTGTTTCTCCCCTTTATCACGTGTAACACGTTGACTGTTTTGACTTCTGGTGGGAATTTCTTTTGTTCCCCAGTGCTTTGCTTGCGGGGCTCATCCTCGTCTTCGCTTGGTGTATCCTGCCCCTTGTGTTCAGCGTTAAGCTGGACGGACTGCTTGAAGACCCAACATTCTCTATGGGTATGATTTGCAGGTTTATCGGGGGTGCTGTGGATCTGACATATTTTATCCAGAATCTTGTTTAGGCTAGACAGTTCGGTTCTGTTGCCTTTGGAGGGCAACTTTTGCTGACCTGGCCGAGAGCTTCTGAATCCGGCGTTTACCGCCGTGCTCTTCGGGCTGTCTTCTTTATTCCGGTGCTTGTTTTTGCTTCGCTGTAGCTTCCCATTTCTGTCCCTGACTTCGGATGTACTTGAGTCACTGGTGCTACATCGGGCTAACCAGCTGTCCTCGCCGCGCAAAAGCGGGTCATGAGGCTTGTTAATGCTACCATTGTTCTCGGCTTTTCTTGGCCGAGGTGTCTGGCAAGCCATTCGTCTCGAACGCTGTCCTTAAAAGCTGCTAAGGCTTTGGCGTCAGGGCAGTTGACTATTTGGTTCTTTTCAATGAGAAACCTGTTCCAAAGCTTTAGGGCTGACTCGCCGTGCTGTTGAGTTATATGACTCAAATCGTCTGCATCCGGTGGTCAGACATAGGTCCCTTGAAAATTTGCCCGAAAAGCGTCTTCGAGCTCTTCCTAGCTTCCAATGGAGTTTCCGGGGAGGCTTTTAAGCCAGTGCTGGGCTGGCCCTTTTAGCTTGAGGGGTAAGTACTTGATGGCGTGGAGATCGTCTCCTCGAGCCATATGGATATGGAGGATGTAGTCCTCAATCCAGATCCGAGGGTCTGTCGTTCCGTCGTACGCCTCTATGTTTACGGGTTTGAATCCCTCTGGAAATTCATGGTCCTGCACCTCATCGGTGAAACATAGGGGGTGTGTGGCGCCCCTGTATTTGGGTGTACCGTGGTGTTGGGGTGTTTGTTGTGTTGCATTGCATGCTGGAGCGCGCTTGCGTGGCCCGTAGATGGATCTGGCTGCGCCGTCCTTTTGATGCGAGCCCTCACGTGGATTGCATACTGGCTTATGTGTGGCGTCGTTTGCCACTCTATGTTGGCCACGAGGTCGTCTATCCAACCGAATGGCCGTTTTGTTTTTTGGTTGCGGGGGATCTAAGGCCTCCTCATCGAATTCAGGTAGAAACTTTCGCTTCGGGTAGCTCTTGGTGTGGCGATTACCGCCGTACTTCGCAGCAGTGTTGAGTACTTCACTCCATCTGATTCTGAGTGTGTCTTGTGCAGCCCTGAGCCTTCGCTTCTGCTTTTTCAGACTCCTCGCAGTGGCAACAAGCCTTTGATGGGCATTCTGTTGCTCCGGGTGCCTGTCCGGTGTGATGTTGTCCGGACTGTTATCTTCGACGGAGCCGGGTTGTTTGGTTTGATTCTCCGTGTTGCCCTGGTCGGGCGATGGTTCACCCTTCTCTATCGCTGGGTCTATATGATCGTTGTTTCTGCCGAGGCGGGATTTGGAGCAGCGCTTACGCTGCCGCTTTGACTGCTTCTCGAGGGAACAACCCTTCGCTGCATCCTTCCGTTCCTCGTCGTCATTTTCTTTGGGTGTGTCCACCATGTATACATCATATGATGGAGTGGGCGTCCAGTGCCCTGTGGGCAGTGGTTCCTGTTCGTCTCCTGCATTGTCGTCCATACCGTTGATGTCTTCAGACTCGAAGTCGAGCATGTCGGTCAAATCGTCGACAGTGGCTACTAAGTGGGTGGTGGGTGGGTAGCGAATTTCTTCGTCATCCGCATCCCAATCCTGCCAAACATAGTTCGGCCAGGACTCTCCTGACAGGGAGAGAGACCTTAATGAGCTCAGTATGTCGCCGAAGGGCGAGTGCTGAAAGATATCCGCAGAGGTGAACTCCATGATCGGCGCCCATCCGGATCCGATAGGCACGGGCGCAGACGGTTCGGAGTCCATGGCCGGGGAAGAATCCGGCAGCTTGGCGTCACGGCTCTCGTGAAGGGTAAGGTCGATACTTGGCTCGATCGCCGATGAAAATGCGGCCTCCGTGGCGGGGTCTATCCACCTGTCCCTGGATGGTGCAATTGGCTCCGAATTGAGGGTCGGAGCGGTTGCCAGTGTGATCTCCTGAACACTGTATGATGGTAGAGCTAAATCATGCTCATCGTGACCGTGCGGCGCACTCGGCAAGGGCTCGAATCCGTCGAAGATCAAGTCTCCGTGGATGTCGGCTGTGTAGTTTAAGTTTCCAAATCTGACCTGATAGCCAGGGGCGTAGCTCTCGATCTGCTCCAGATGGCCAAGCGAGTTGGCCCGCACTGCGGAGCCACCGAATACAAAGATCTGTCTGGGGAGAAAAGTCTCACCCTAGACTGCATCGCTATCGATGATCGAAGGAGCCATCAAGCCTAATGACGATGACACAGAGGAACTCTCAATGAAAGCACTAATGTCGGTGTCAAAACCGGCGGATCTCGGGTAGGGGGTCCCGAACTGTGCGTCTAAGGCGGATGGTAACAGGAGGCAGGGGACACGATGTTTTACCCAGGGTCGGGCCCTCTTGATGGAGGTAAAACCCTACGTCCTGCTTGATTATTCTTGATAATATGAGTAGTACAAGAGTTGATCTACCACGAGATCAGAGAGGCTAAACCCTAGAAGCTAGCCTATGGTATGATTGTATGTTGTCCTACGGACTAAAATCCTCCGGTTTATATAAACACCGGAGGGGGCTAGGGTTACACAGAGTCGGTTACAAGGAAGGAGATCTACATATCCGTATTGCCAGGCTTGCCTTCCACACCAAGGAGAGTCCCATCCGGACACGGGACGAAGTCTTCAGTCTTGTATCTTCATAGTCCAACAGTCCGGCCAAAGGATATAATTCGGCTGTTCGGATACCCCCTAATCCAGGACTACCTCAGTAGGTTCCAAGTCTCCTGAGTTGTATTCGGTGAGAAAATCACGTTCCTGAAGGTTTCATTCCGTTTGGACTCCGTTTGATATTCCTTTTCTTCGAAACCCTAAAATAGGCAGAAAAACAACAATTCTGGGTTGGGCCTCCGGTTAATAGGTTAGTCCCAAAATAATATAAAAGTGGATAGTAAAGCCCAATAATGTCCAAAATAGTAGATAATAAGCGTGGAGCAATCAAAAATTATAGATACGTTGGAGACGTATCAGGTTCCTTCCTAGAGGTGTCCAGTTTGTGGCAGCGGGAGTGGTTCTATATCATAGCTCCCCGTAGTTCCAAATGGGTGGCCGCCCCTGCCTTTCGCTCAGGCCCCCTACCACAACTGACATCATGGATCAACAAGGGGCTGAACTAGGGGCCGGTAAATGATGTGCCGATATTGCAGAGTCGCGTCCGAGATCTCCTCGAGAGAGATGTCAACCTGGTCTCGGTAATGCAAGTCAAGCTAGTTCATCGAGTCCAGCCTTGCAAACGTCCACCCCTTTGTATCTGGGAATTCAACCCGGAAGGACCGCAGACTATTCAACACTTCCTCGGCATGACGCTCGAAGAGATGTACAAATTGTTCTCCGGACCCCAAATAGAGTGTCCGGACACCACCGAGGATGCAGGTCTGAGCTGTAATCACCCCGATACCCAAGTAAGTAGTCCCATGGCCGAACATACTGTCTCTTTATTTATCATAACATCATTATGAAAAGTCACTCTTTGACCAGGACTAGATGACAAAGGAGAAGATGATCAGGTGTACGTCCCATCTTCCCGAAGGCTCGGCCAATCCAGTACTAGCCAGGATGCTCGAGCCGGCGCCTTATCAAGCGCCCTCAGGGGAAGATGAAGGGGGGAATAAAGGGGCTGAAAGCAGGCCTCACTCATCATTCATCCGAACCGGGGGATTTAGTGCCTTCGTGAAGGAGGATAGCCAGGGAGAAGGATCTGAAATTCCCTCTCCCCAAGGAAGGAAAAGTTCCAGCTCTGAAGACCCGGAAACAATGGTTTCCAAACGAGGGAACAAATCTTCGCCAGAGGGTTTGGCCTCAGAGGGTACTCTTGCCGTATAGTGCCCGCAAGGGGACCAGCCCTCGACCGAGCTGTAAGTAAACAGAAAGTACTTAGTAGTGAAAATATCCTACCTTACTTCTGAAGACAATAACCGAAGCTTATATCTTGTAGTTCGGATTGTAGCCCTTCTCGACAGAGTTCGTTTTCGAGGGATCTTCTTCTGGAGATGATGGAGAGCGAAGCACCTCCCCCTACCACCCCACCTCATGAGGCGGGCGACCCTGAAGTGTCGTCGCGGAGGGTTTCTCCTGATCCGCCAAGGACAGAGGGTAATCCTTTGGCCACCCAGAGTCCTCAGTATTCGGCTCCTAAAGAGAGCAACAGAAAGAGTCCGGAACCGTATAGTGTGCGGTTGGATGCACTGAAGGATCTTCTGGAGCAAGCGGCCATCTCAGAAGCGCATCATACACTAATGGGTACGATAATTGAAAGGATTTCATCCGCCTAAAGCGGGTTGCATGAAGCTTTTATGAGCCTGCTGAAAGGCTTTGAGGTACGTGAAATAGTGTATGTTTTTGACAGTACCGCACATGCTAGGTGTGCCCTATGCAGATAGTAGCCCCTGAGACTCTGGTTGCCGTCAAAAACGGCGTCAAATAGAGGATCATAATCCCAGGTAATAACCAGACCACCTTTATGTGCAGGTGGCTGAAGGTCCGGTGGCTAGCCGGACTGATGAGTTTGCCGAGCTAAAGCGGCAACTTGATGCGGCAGATGCCAACATCGTGCTTGTCAACAAGCGGCTTGACGAGGCACGGGGTAAGTGATTTCTCCGGTGATCAACACATAGTAAGAGGAGCATGATGACAATATCTTTAATATGTTGTGCCTGCAGATGGAGCTGCCACCGTGGAGACCCTCCGGGCAGAACTTGCCTGAGCCAAGGAACAAGCTAGGAATAGTAATGCGGCCGCTCTAAAGGCGGTCGAAGAGTTGAGGGCCGAACAGGCCGCACATTGCGAAAGCAAGGAAAGAATGGCCGAGATGGCCATTGAGATGAAAGATGCCGCCGACCGTTACCGGCTTCTTGAAAAAGAAAGCCGAGCGAAGGCGAAGGACCTGGAGAAGGCCATGTAGCAGCAAAGGAAATCCGCTCCAACATCAAAGCGACGAAGGAGGAGCTGCATCAAGCTGGAGATATCGCGGCTGAGAAGCCCTTTTTCTTGCGGACTAAGGTCGGAGATCCGAAGTACGCCCCTCTTGATCAACTATGGAGTTCTACAGACACATACGTGGATTTGGCAGCCAGTGCTACTGATGCGGCCGAGTACTTCAAGGATAAAAAAGATTGTGAAGTGGAAAAGCTGTTCTGGTCATAGTTCCATGCTCCAGTGCGTCCGCTGCTGTTGAATGAGCGAATGGCCAAGTGGGCCGAGCTCCATAGGTTGTCCGGACTTGCCATGAGGTCTGTTGTGGATCATCTGTGGCCGGGAGGGCCAAGACCGAATAGTTACTTTAGTTTAGTGCAACAATTCCTTGGCATTGTGCCGCACATCGACGCTATGAAGTGGTCGGCGTGCATAGAGAGTGCGCGGATGGCACTTGCCCGTGTCAAGACATACTAGGAAGATATAAGGCCACCACTATTGCAATATAGGGTTCAGCCGCGTGCCGAGTAGCTGCCGAACACTACTTCGAAGAAGTCCTTGAAGGCGCTCGTTCGATAGAGGCACAGTGCTCGAAGAATATTATGTTCTAGTGACATGTATTCCCATTGTAAAAACAATATTTTATTGAATTATAAAGGTTGTGTTTATACTTTTGCCTGAAAGTATTATGATGCCTCCTGTGCGGCTGTTTATGTATATATGTATATAACCTGAAAGTTTGCAGTCGTCGGCTTCAGCCCCCACGCATATAATGCGGGGGTGTTCGCAAAAACCGCGTATTCACACTTGATCCAATGTCTTGGTCCATTAAGGACGTGGTAGCGCAGTGAATGAGGCAATCGAACTATATTGCTTTAACACTTTCACTTAGCCATAGGAGTTTGACTACGCGACTACTAGATAGCCCCTGGTACCTCCGCATTCATCCGAATACAGGGTGCGTACGTACATGACCGGGAAATGGCCCTTCGTTAATGCGGAGGAATCCCAAAGTTTCCGCTAAGTCATCGAGTGGTTGACTAGTCTCGCGTTATATCATGACAGTCAGTTTTCGGCTTTCTCTACTGAGGTGCTCATCCGGATGAACCAGCGCACAATTGCAGTAGTTCTCCCAGTGCTACCTTAGCCGATATAGTGGAACGTAAGGTACCAAAACATAGGAGCCGGGCAAACCCAACATTTGACCAAAGACATGATTCGGAGCTGATGTGTATAAGGCTAAACTCGCGACGCTGAACACTTCCTAAGGTATTCGGTCTTTATAACATATGCCGGGCTAAACAATGCCCTTAATAATAAACCCCGAGTGTCCAGGACCGTGCAATATCCTGACGTGGCCACATGCCAAGAACGTCAATATCCTTCTCGGTTGTATTGAGTATCCAGAGGATGTGAACAACAAGAGACAATAAAAAATGTTTACGCGGGGTCTTAATCTGAAAAGAAACCTTTGAGCGGGTCCCTGCTACACGTCTGCGCCTGTGTCTCCGTTGTGCCGTGTCCTGGACGGGTGTAGCATGATTGTCATCTGTAAAAGAAAAGAACTTAGGTGAAAGTTGCCGTGCAAGAAAATTGATTATTATCAATAAACCATTAAAATTCAAGATAAGTCAGGTTGAGCCGAGCCAGCCCTGATTATAAGCGGGAAGCCCCTGGTACCGTTTATGAAGGTTTAACTATCAAACCAATCTCATGTATTTGTAGTGATGCGCGGGACTCGTCTAACCGTGTTTGTGGTCTTGACGACCTATCGTTTATTCTGGTTGGTGAGGTCGTCTAGTGCTTTGCTGTTAAAGCCGCCGCACATTCTTCCGCGGATAGAGAATGCTCAATATTTCCACTAACTGTGATGGTGCCACGTGGACCGGGCATCTTAAGCTTGAGACAAGTGTAATGCGGTACTGCATTAAAATGGGCGGAAGCCGCTCTTCCGAGTAGTGCTTGATAGCCACTTCGGAATGGAGCGATGTAGAAAGTTAACTTTTCGCTTCGGAAGTTGTCGGAAGAGCCGAATACAACCTCTAGTAATAGAGAGCCCGTACAGCGGGCCTCTTGGCCTGGTATTACTCCCTTGAAGGTAGTATTGCTGCGGCTGATTTTTGTCAGGGCTATCCCCATTTTACGGACTGTGTCTTGATAGATCAGATTTAGACCACTGCCGCCGTCCATAAGGACTCGTGCGAGATGGTATCCGTTTATTATTGGGTATAACACCAAGGCCTCCAATCCTTCATGTTGGATGCTTGTCGCGTGATCCCTGCGATCAAAGGTGATCGGGCAGGCCAACCAGGGGTTGAAATTAAGGGTGACGGGCTCTACGATGCGTGTGTTTCAGAGTGCATGCTTGCTTCTCCTCTTCGTCACATGGATCATATTTACTGTTTTAACCTCTGTTGGGAATTTTTCTGTCCTCCAGTGCTTTGTTGGTGAGGTTCGTCCTCGTCTTCGCTTGGTGTTCCCCCCTTGTGTTCGGCATTTAGCTTACCGTCCTGCTTGAAGACCCAGCATTCTCTATGGGCGTGATTTGCAGGTTTATCGGGGGTGCCATGAATCTGACATAGTTTGTCGAGAATCCTGTTTAGGCCAGACGGTCCATCTCTGCTGCCTTTGGAAGGCTTTTTCCGCTGACCTGGTCGAGAGCGCCTGAATCCGGTGTTTACCGATGTATTATCCGGGCTTTCTTCTTTATTTCGACGCTTGTTTTTATTGCGTCGTGGTTTTCCATTGCCATCCCTGACTTCGGATGTGGTTGGGTCACTGGTGCTACTGCAGGCTAACTAGCTATCTTCGCCCGTGCAAAAGAGGGTCATGAGGCTTGTGAGGGCTGCCATTATTCTCGGTTTTTCTTGGCCGAGGTGTCTGGCGAGCCATTTGTCTCGAACGCTGTGCTTTAAAGCTCCTAAGGCCTTGGCGTCCGGGCAGTCAATGATTTGGTTCTTCTTAGTGAGAAACCTGTTCCAAAGCCTTTGGGCTTACTCTCCGGGCTGCTGAATTATATGACTTAGATCGTCTGCATTCGGAGGTCGGACATAGGTCCCTTGAAAATTAGCCCGGAAAGCATCCTCGAGCTCCTCCAAACTTCCAATTGAGTTTTCGGGGAGGCTTTTTAGCCAGTGCCGAGCTGGTCATTAAGCTTGAGGGGCAAATATTTGATGGCATGGAGATCGTCTCCACGAGCCATATGGATATGGAGGATAAAGTCCTCAATCCAGACCCCAGGGTCTGTGGTCCTGTCGTACGCCTCTATGTTCACTGGCTTGAATCCTTCTGGGAATTCATGGTCCAGCACCTCATCGGTGAAACAAAGGGGGTGCGCGGCACCCATGTATTTGGATGTATCATGGCGTTAGGATGGTTGTAGTATTCGGTTTTGATTTTGTGCCGGAGCATGCTACCTGGATCCATAGATGGATCTGGTCGTACTGGATTTTTGGCGCAAGTCCTCACGTAGATCGTGTGTTGACTTATGTGCGACCTTGTTAGCCGCACTATCACGGTCACAAGGTGGTTGATCCGGCTGTTTCGCCGCTTTATTTTTCGGCTGTTTGGGCTCTAAGGCCTCATCGTCGAATTCAGGTAATAGCTTGCGCTGTGGGTAGCTCTTTGTGTGGTAACTTCCACCATACTTTTCTTCATTGTCGAGCACTTTCTTCCACCTGCTGTTGAGTGTATTTGTGCGGCCTTAAGCCTTTGCTTGTGCTTCTTCAAACTCCTCGCTGTGGCAATAAGCCCTCTCCGGAGGTTCTCTTGCTCCAAGTGCGTTTCTGGGATGATGTGTGCATCTTCGTCCGGACTGTTTTCCTCCCCAGAGGGGGTTTGATGAGGTTTATCCTCAGCGTCACCGTGTTCGGATGTCGGATTGGTACTATGTTCGCCGCTTGCAGCTTCATCGTGCTCTACCGCCAGGGCAATGTGGTCGTTGTTTCCTCTGGAGTCGACCAAAGTGTTGTTTTCTCTTGTGCTGTTATCGCTGTTTTTGCCGAGGCGGGATTTGGAGTGGCGCCTATGTCGACACTTTGTTTGTTTCTTGGAGGGGTCATCCTCCGTTGTCTCCTCCCGTTCCTCGCCATCGTTTTCTTTGGGTGCATCCACCATGTATATATCATATGATGAGGTGGTGGCCCAGCGCCCTGTGGGCGGTGGTTCCTGTTCGTCTACTGCATCATCATCCATACCGTCGATGTCTTCGGAGTCGAAGTCGAGCATGTCGGTTGAATCGTCGACAGTGGCTACTAAGTGGGTAGTGGGTGGGCAGCGAATTTCTTCATCGTCCACATCCCATTCTAGCCGGACATAGTTCGGCTAAGGTTCTCCTGACAAGGAGAGAGACCTTAATTAATTTAGCACATCGCCGAAAGGCGAGTGCTGAAAGATATCCGCGGAGGTGAACTCCATGATCGGTGCCCAATCGAATTCGATAGGCCCGGATGTAGGCGGCTCGGAGTCCGTGGCTGGAGACGAATCTAGTGGTTTGGCAACACGGCTCTCGTAAGGGGTGAAATCAGTATCTGACTCCATCGCCACTGAGAGTGCGGCCTCCATGGCGGGGTCTATCCCTCCGTCCTTGGATGGCTCAATTTGTTCCGGATTGAAGGCCGAAGTAGTTGCAGATGCGATCTCCCGAACACTGTCCGATGGCAGAGTTACGTCATGCTCATCGTGATTGTGCGGCGCACCTGACATGGGCTCGAACCCATCGAAGATCAAGTCTCCATGGATGTCGGCAGTGTAGTTTAGGTTTCCGAACCTGACCTGATGGCCAGGGGCATAGCTATTGATCTGCTCCAAATGGCCAAGCGAATTGGCCCACAGTGCGAAGCCGCCGAATACGAAGATCTGTCCGGGGAGGAAAACCTCACCTTGGACCGCATCGTTATCGATGATCGAAGGGGCCATCGAGCCTTACGGTGACGGCATAGTGGAACTCTCAATGAAGGCACCAATGTCGGTGTTAAAACCAGTGGATCTCGGGTAGGGGGTCCTGAACTGTGCGTCTAAGGCGGATGGTAACAGGAGGCAGGGGACACGATGTTTACCCAGGTTCAGGCCCTCTTGATGGAGGTAATACCCTACGTCCTGCTTGATTGTTCTTGATGATATGAGTATTACAAGAGTTGATCTACCACGAGATCGTAGAGGCTAAACCCTAGAAGCTAGCCTATGGTATGATTGTATGTTGTCCTACGGACTAAACCCTCCGGTTTATATAGACACCGGAGGGGGCTAGGGTTACACAGAGTCGGTTACAAGGGAGGAGATCTACATATCCGTATTGCCAAGCTTGCCTTACACGCCAAGGAAAGTCCCATCCGGACACGAGACGAGGTCTTCAATCGTGTATCTTCATAGTCCAACAGTCCGGCCAAAGGATATAGTCCGGCTGTCCGGAGACCCCCTAATCCAGGACACCCTCAGGAGTCATAGTAGGACCCCCCCCCCACAGTTGGCGCGCCCCTAGGCGGCCGGCCTCCTCGTCCCCTCCTTTATATACAGGGGCGGGGGCACCCCAAAGACACACCAATATTTGGCTTAGCCATGCGCGGTGCCCCCTTCCACAGTTTACCACCTCGGTCATATTGTCGTAGTGCTTAGGTGAAGCCCTGTGGGGATCACATCACCAACAATGTCGCCATTTCGTCATGCTAACAGAACTCTCCCTCTTCCCTCTACTGGATCAAGAGCTCAAGGGACGTCATCATGCTGAACGTGTGCTGAACACAGAGGTATCGTACGTTCGTACTTGGATCGGTTGGATTGTGAAGACATTCGACTACATCAACCGCGTTACGTAACGCTTCCACTTTCGGTCTACGAGGGTACATGGACACACTCTCCCATCTCGTTGCTATGCTTCACCTAGATAGATCTTGCATGATGTAGGAATTTTTTTGAATTACTATGTTCCCCAACAGTGGCATCCGAGCCAGGTCTATGCGTAGATGATATGCATGAGTAGAACACAAAGAGTTGTGGGCGATAATAGTCATACTGCTTACCACCAATGTCTTACTTTGATTCAGCAGTATTGTTGGATGAAGCGGCCCGGAGTGACATTACATGACCGCGTTCATGAGGCTCGTTCTACCGACGTGCTTTGCACACAGGTGGCTGGTGGGTGTCTGTTTCTCCAACTTTAGTTGAATTGAGTTTGACAACGGTCGGTCCTTGTTGAACGTTAAAACAACACACTTGACAAGAAATCGTTGTGGTTTTGATGCGTAGGTAAGAACGGTTCTTGCTAGAAGCCCGTAGCAGTCACGTAAAACTTGCAACAACAAAGTAGAGGGTGTCTAACTTGTTTTTGCAGGGCATGTTGTGATGTGATATGGTCAAGACATGATTAGATATAAATTTTTGTATGAGATGATCATGTTTTGTAAAAGTTATTGGTATCTAGCAGGATCCTTATGGTTGTCGCTTTATTGTATGAAATGCAATTGCCATGTAATTACTTTACTTTATCACTAAGCAGTAGTGATAGTCATAGAAGCAATAGTTGGCGTGTAACATCCCCAGCATCACACTACAATAATCTCCCACTAATAAAGGTCATGTCATCATGATCATCATGCCAAAATGCCACTTGTCCAAAATCTGCATCAAATTCAAATTCAAATTGCATGTCAAATATTTGCTTCTTCTTTCATGCAATCAAAATAGTTCACAATATGACAAATATTCACTAAGTATTTTTCATGTTAAAACCAAAATCTTTGGAGTTCCCAAATTGCCTCTGGAAATTAATTAGTGTTCCAGTAGCATTTAAATATGCCATTCCCAATTTCCAAAATTCCTAGACAATTCCTCTTGCCTCCAAACTATTTGTGGCAATACCTAAAAATGTGGAGGAATTAATGGGCCAAGTCCCATATTTTTCCTAAATCCTTTTGAGGCTCAAATAAATCATTTCCTCTCTCTATTTTAATTTAAAAAAAGGAAAAGAGAAAAGAGAAAGAGGAAGAAGAGGACCTAATCTATTGGCGCCATGGCCCATCTAGCAAAAGGGAAGGCCCAGCCCACCTCCCTTGACTCATCTCCCTCCTCGGTACAGGAGGCAGGGGTCGTGGCAGGCACCCCCGGCCATGGTCGTGCCTTGCCATGCGTCGGCCATCCACCAGCTCCTCCCCCTACATCTACCCCGACACCCCCCCAGGAAACCCTAGTTCTCATCCCCTCCTTCTTGCGCCATTCTCTCACGGACACACACACACACACACACACACACGCACTGTCGATGCCATGGTGGATCTCGTCCTCATGGCCACCATGCTCCCCGGCGCTTGGGAGGATGACCAGGAGCTTCACCGCCGTCATCTGCTTTGTCTACGTGCGTCGTATCGAGCGAGGCATCCTCGTACGCTCGTCACAGCCGTCTTCTTCCCCGCCACGGCCACGGCGCCATCGCCGTCGATCTCCACCACCGGCGCCTCCCCGCGGTTCCGAGCACGTCCACGACCTCCCTCGCTGTGAGCTGCGTCCATCCCCCTTCATTGCCCCTTTGATTTGTGGCCGTAGCCACCATCCCCGAGCTTGTCCGGGCTCCCGTGTACGCGTACGTGCGTGCTTGGTGCCGCTGCTCTCTGTTTCTGTTGCTTCATGTTGCTACTGCTCTTGCGTTGGTCCTTGTGTTGCTGCTGCCCCGCTCGCCGCAAGATGCCGCCCTTACCCGCGCCCAGCCCTGCGCACCTCGCCCCCGGTCACACTTGCCGTCGCCCCACGGCCTTCTACGCGCGCGTGCCCGCTGCGCCTGGCGCTGGCCGCCGCTCGCCCTGGCCGTGTCCAAGGCATGCCCCCGCAACCGCTCGCGGCCCTACCTACTGCCTATAGCGCCGCTGCTACTGCCGCTTATTGCTACCTGCTACTGCCTGGCCATGGCCGATGCGGCCATGAGCTGTGCATGTGTGCGCACAAGCCATGAGTCTGGTTGTGCCTCTGGCCGGCCATGTGCAAATTAGTTTAGCGCTAATTGCTAGTTAGATTAGCTACTAGCCTATGGCAGGTGGACCCCCTCCTTTAAATATCCGGTTAAAAAGAAAATGCTAAAATATGTGTGAATAACACCAGGGGCCCACTGGTCCCATTGACCAGTCAAACTGCTGACTGGGATAACCCAGTCAATGACATTCGGGTCCCATGGGGCCTTTGACTAGTCAACGGTCTTAGTTGACTGCTGACTAGGCAGTCAACTGGACCACACCTGCCAGCCACTAAAGCCGCTGCCGTGTACACTTCTCTGTGTACACCTAGCAGTTACGTATTAATTTATTTTCGAACTAAAATAATTCTAGAAAATTAGAAAATCATTTAAAAATTTAAAAATTCGAAGAGAATAATCCGTAACTCGGATGAAAAAGTTTTATACATGAAAGTTGCTCAGAACGACGAGACGAAACCGGATACGCCCTCCGTTCATCTGTCACATGTCCCTAGCATAGCGAACATGTAACCTTTCCCCTCTGGTTCGTTTGTCCGAAAATGCCAAACACCAGGAAAACTTTCCCGGATGTTTCCTCCCTTTGCCGGTATCACCTCCTACAGCATTAGGTCACCTCTAGCACCGCCTATTACCATGTTACGCTTTGTGATGCTTTGATTGCTCTGTTATTTATCGTGTTCCCCCTCCGTTATTTCTTTCCGGTAGACCCTGAGACCACTGCTGATACCTCGTGATCGGCTACATCATCAACGACCCTCCTTCTTGCCAGAGCAACCAGGCAAGCAAACCCTCCTTGAGCATTCCGATATCGCCCATTTCTTTCCCTCTCATGCTTGGATTAGAACTGCTACTGCTTTCTGTATGATCCTACTCTGATGCAAAGCCTGTTGTTATTACCTGCTTTATGTTCAAGTGATCCATTAGAACGGATTAGTATAGGTTGGTTAGAAATCCATCAGTGACCCCACCTTTTCCTAGTTGCCTCGCTTTATGTTCGATGACTCGATCAACGTGATCGACGTCCAGGCCCCGACACCGCACATCACCCCCTAGTTGCACGACTCTGCAGAGTTACCATCGAGTGCCGAGGGTGAAACCTCTTACATCACTCCTGATGAGATCTCTATAGTGTAGCTATATGGTCGAGGTCATAGAGGGTAATTTCCTCCTTAACCACTTCCGTTTCGGCTCTGTCGTGCAATCCCTCAAGTGTGAACCTCGAGGGTGGATCCTCTTACGTTCACCTTGATGATAACATCAAGTGGAATTCACCAGGGGTGATTCCTCAGGTTTTCCCTTTGGTGTTAGACACACAGTTACTATGGTTGCTATGACTTTGCACTGAGCCACTATCACTAAAGACGGGTCGGCCCTGAGGGGTACCCGTGCGAGCTTAATAGCGAGTGATGTGGAGTCGGGTTGACCTGGAATGTGCCCGCGAGATACTTACGAGGCGTGGCCGGGCATTCTTAGCCCTTGCCGCAAGTACTCAAGACGGGGCGACGGGGTCACATCGTTTGTGAGTCTCTATCGCGTGCTCCTAATCCACTATGGTTTGTATATTTGATCTGAGGGGCCCCTGGCCTGATAGCACTAACTATCATGTGGGCATAGTATGGGCGTTCTGCATCGTATACATCAGCCGAAGCTTAATAGACGTCAGCGACTGAGCGGCGTGTGCCGGGTTGGACTGCGTAAGCACCTGCCTTTTTGAAGGAGGTAGCTAGTTTTGCTCACCGGCTGCCCACGCAACGTGCATGAGTTCCCGGGGTGATGGCCCATGACCCCTGGGGGCATTGGTTTAGTCCGGCATGTTGGCCTCTCTATGAAGCCTAGGTCGGGTTGTGGCGTATTGTTTGGCCGAGGTCGGGCATGACCCAGGAAAGTGTGTCCGGCCGGAGTTAATCGAGCGTGGTGGGTAAGTTAGTGCACCCCTGCAGGGAAGAAAACATCTATCGATAGCCTGTCCTACGGTAACAGACATTTGGAGTTGTATCCCAATCGGTACAACTAGTACTGGATACTTGTGATGAGAACTGGATGGTGACGAGAAATGGATTGTGATGATAACTGGATAGTATGGCTCTGGGATTGCTTTCTCGCAAGGAGTCGAGAAAGGATCTCTGGACGAGGTTGCTGACACTACTACTACTTTACTTTATACTACTCTACTCCCTCCTGTTGCTGCAAGATGGTGGTTTCCAGAAGATGCTAGTATTTGATAGGACTAGGCTTTCCCCTGCTATTCTGGCATTCTGCAGTTTAGTCCACAGATACAACCCATTCGTTTGATACAAATGCATACTTAGTTTAGATCTGATGTAAGTCTTGCGAGTACTTTGGATGAGTACTCACGGTTGCTTTGCTACCTCTTTTCCCCCATACCCGATTGTTGCAACCAGATGACGGATCCCAGGAGCCAGATGACACCACTGATGACTACTACTACCCCGAAGATGCCTACTACTACGTGAAGAGCGCCGACGACCAGGAGTACTTTAGGAGGATCCCAGGAAGGAGGCATGCGCCTCATTCGATCTGTATCCTAGTTTGTGCCAGCCTTCTTAAGGCAAACTTGTTTAACTTATGTCTGTACTCAGATATTGTTGCTTCCGCTGACTCGTCTATGATCGAGCTCTTGTATTCGAGCCCTCTAGGCCCCTGGCTTGTAATATGATGCTTGTATGACTTATTTTATTTGTAGAGTTGTGTTGTGATATGTTCCCATGGGTCCCTGATCTTGATCGTACACGTTTGCGTGTATGATTAGTGTACGATCAAATCGAGGGTGTCACAAGTTGGTATCGGAGCCGACTGCCTGTAGGAATCCCCCTTCCAAACTCCTTGGCCGAAGTTGAGTCTAGTCACTGAAAAACTTTTACTAACATGGATGTGTGTCTTACGGGCCCATGTTGCCATTTGGGTGGTATTAGGATCTTTTACTCCTCATCTAAACTCTGGGACTTTGATCTCTCTTCCATTCAGGTTAAAAGATTTTACTAACTCTAACTTTAGGTTCTCGTAACCACTTCCTACCGAAGAGCCCCTTCAGTCCAGATGATCGCTTGCTGCTTCAGAAGATTTCGAAGATACTCTCCGATGTTTCCCCGAAACCCTTGTGCCCTTCGCCGTTGCAATTCCATATCACCGATAAATCCCTCTGGGTAACTATATACACCTGTCGTACATATTGTCATCCCCAGTTGATCTTGTTATTACAAGATGCCTTGTAATACTTTCAGGTATTTCGAGAATCCATTATGCCTGCTACGTTGTAGCTCCTTTTCCGCCTGAATACGTGTACTAATAATTCCTCACAATAATCGGGGATTCGTTCATCCCCAATTGTTTAGGTATTTCAAAAAAGTCTTCGGAATACCATTCGATCTTCCGAAAATCCTCCGCAACCTATTGTTGTTGAAATTCTTGTTTGCTTGCATTATGGTTAATTCCATATTTCTAGCATCTTCTTGTTTGATCCAATGTGTCGCGAATGGTCATAATCCTCAATCAGATCCTAGCATTCATCCTTTCGGCTCAGACGTCACTCCAAACATGAGCTTGTTCTTGTCAAATCAAACCTTGATTGATTGTTGATCTGTATCGATTCAACTCAATTATGTTTTGATCAGAGCCTCTGCTTTAGATCTTCTGATTTGAAAATCGTAATTCCTTTGTATTCAAGCTTTGAAGTTATCCTGTTATATCTATAACCCGATGCCTTTGCATTCTTTCTTCTTCTGGATGAGTATCAATACTCGCATCAGATCTTTTATGGACCGCCATATCCTTGGTTGGATTATTATCCGACAATGTCCTTCATATTCATTAAACTTGTGAGTTTTGCCCTGACACATAATGCCTTTGGTAAATTCTATCATCTGCTTTTGTCAACCATGCTCTGCTTTCGAGTTGGTATATTTTAATCCTGAAGTTAGTGGTATATGTTCCTAAGATACCCTTACGGGTTGAACCTATGCCTTCCCTAATCCATGTGAACTCAAAAGAGATGTGAGTCTTACTCTACTGGTGCTTCACTAGATAAATCTTTCGCACTACAAATTCTTCGAAATCGAGAAGTGAATGAAAAATTGTGTATTGGAGAAGTGGGAGTCGACCTTGAACCTTTCGTTCATGCCCATGGACACAATGCCGATCTTATCATGGAAGCATCTCGTAAAAATAATACCCCCTTGGTATAAGTTCATCTTATATCTGGGATTTGGTTTTCTGTAATCGTGGTGCCGGCCATATTGATGTTCTTTGATTCCTATTATCAGACAAGTTAAAGCACTTGTCTTCTGCGGACCAATGCATCTCCGCAACCTCTATTTAGATCTTCCTTCGAGTATTACCCTCTGATATCTCGAGAATAACAAAGAACTGTGTTGCTTCCTATGAGTCTTCATCGAGTATTGCTTCTAACCGATTTCAGATTTCCCCGAGTTCCGAGTTATTAGTCACTCGAGGACCCGATAAGTGAATCGATTCCACACCCCGATTCAATAACTCTAAGTAATTCTCGTTGCTTACGAGTTTAATAATCATTCAAGTCATTACTAGCATAATCGGCTATATCATTATCATGCTAAATTTTAACTATGCTACCTGGTCCTTCCGGAGCAGAATTTTTGGCAATGAGCTAAACATACATCAATCTTCCTCGTCATATCATTTTGCCTTGAACAACAAGCTTGATTTCGAGTTTGTGTCGTATATGTGGTTCCAATAGCCTTTCGATTCATCCTTCCTGTTGCTTGATGTCGTCGCTCCTCGATGGCATCTTGGTAGAGCCTCTCCACAAATGTGTGGTGATCAGCATCAACATTTTGACTTCTGTTGAGATGACAATTGAATTCATGGTGAGAGATACCATCCTTGACCTTCGATGATTTGAGTTATCATCGACAACCCCCTTGTCTTCTTTCCAACACATGTTTGATCATGTCTTGGATTATACCTTGAACTCTTTGCTATTCCTGCAATTGCTCCTTGAGTATTTCTTATGATCTTCTACTCCAACCCCTACTTGGAACACCATGTTAATGCTACCTCGAAGCATTGCCTGAGGTATTCCGACTATCAACAAGAACATTAGAAGCACATTGTCGAATGTTTCTTGATCTATTATCCAAACACCATTGTATGGGTAATATCATGATTCTTCCCTCGCCCCCTTTATCTAAACGCTTTTGAACTAGTTGTCATATCATGTATATCCTGCTCTGCTTCCCCTTGGGAAGGATATACTCCCAATTCTTGTGTGTAAACACATTTTCCTTTCCATTGGTCCGATTAATCTGATAATTTCTTTTTCCTTTCCATTGGGTTGTTTAACCTTCTTGTGATCTATATGATATCAACAGAAATAATTCCCTTCTTATAAAATACCCTCGATGTACAGCCTTTTCAGTGAGACCCTGTTACTATTGTTGACGGCATTCCAGTAACCACCGATGGACGAGAACCTTGCCGATTGGTCCGCCTCGTTCAACGAGCAGGAAAATGGTTCTCTTTGCCCTCGCCCTTGGTACCAGCGTTGTTGCCAACATAACTGACAGGCTATACTCTGACCTACCTTCCTATCATGATCGTGCAAATTGATTAGTGCCTTCTTGCTATTAACCCACATGGTGGGCCCATAACCCACAGTTCCACAGGATCGAAACCTGACTCTCTTGTATATCCTTTATTCTGAAGTATCATTTGCTCTTGGCTATGTGTGTTGTCACGAGCCACCATCTGAGAGATGATCTATTCCGGATGCTCTGGACCCCCCTTCTCACACTTTGTTCAGGTATCGATTGTTTGTCCATTCGCTTGAAACTCCCTATTGTACCTTCATATTTTGCTCTCGATGTTTTCTTAAGTTTCAACTCAAGAGATACTTCTGCCACATTCCCTGATTTGTTCACCAGACAATTAACCCTATAAGGGTCAGTTCTCCCGAAGTTACTCTTTACTTCCGCACTTAAATCTCGGGACGAGATTTCTTGTAGTGGAGGAGACTTGTAACATCCCCAGCATCACACTACAGTAATCTCCCCCTAATAAAGGTCATGTCATCATGATCATCATGCCAAAATGCCACTTGTCCAAAATTTGCTTCAAATTCAAATTCAAATTGCATGTCAAATATTTGCTTCTTCTTTCATGCAATCAAAATAGTTCACAATATGACAAATATTCACTAAGTATTTTTTATGTTAAAACCAAAATCTTTGGAGTTCCCAAATTGCCTCTGGAAATTAATTAGTGTTCCAGTAGCATTTAAATATGCCATTCCCAATTTCCAAAATTCCTAGACAATTCCTCTTGCCTCCAAACTATTTGTGGTAATACCTAAAAATGTGGAGGAATTAATGGGCCAAGTCCCATATTTTTCTTAAATTCTTTTGAGGCTCAAATAAATCTTCTCCTCTCTCTATTTTAATTTTAACAAAAGGAAAAGAGAAAAGAGAAAGAGGAAGAAGAGGACCTAATCTATTGGCGCCATGGCCCGTCTAGCAAAAGGGAAGGCCCAGCCCACCTCCCTCCTCGGTACAGGAGGTAGGGGTCGTGGCAGGCATCCCCCGGGCATGGTCGTGCCTTGCCACGCGTCGGCCATCCGCCGGCTCCTCCCCCTACATCTACCCCGACACCCCCAGGAAACCCTAGTTCTCATCCCCTCCTTCTTGCGCCGTTCTCTCGTGGACACACACACACACACACACACACTATCGACGCCATGGTGGATCTCGTCCTCATGGCCACCATGCTCCCCGGCGCTTGGGAGGATGACCAGGAGCTTCACCGCCGTCATCTGCTTCGTCTACGTGTGTCGTATCGAGCGGGGCGTCCTCGTACGCTCGTCACAGCCGTCTTCTTCCCCGCCACGGCCACGGCGCCATCGCCGTCGATCTCCACCACCGGCGCCTCCCCGCGGTTCCGAGCACGTCCACGACCTCCCTCGCAGTGAGCCGCGTCCATCCCCCTTCATTGCCCCTTCGATTTGTGGCCGTAGCCACCATCCCTGAGCTCGTCCGGGCTCCCGTGTACGCGTACGTGCGTGCTTCGTGCCGCTGCTCTCTGTTTCTGTTGCTACTGCTCTTGTGTTGGTCCTAGTGTTGCTGTTGCCCCACTCGCCGCAAGATGCCGCCCTTACCCGCGCCCAGCCCTGCGCACCTCGCCCTGGTCACACTCGCCGTCGCCCCACGGCCTTCTATGCGCGCGTGCCCGCTGCGCCTGGCGCTGGCCGCTGCTCGCCCTGGCCGCGTCCAAGGCATGCCCCCATAGCCGCTCGCGGCCCTGCCTACTGCCTATAGCGCCGCTGCTACTGCCGCTTATTGCTACCTGCTGCTACCTGGCCATGGCCGATGCGGCCATGTGCTGTGCATGTGTGCGCACAAGGCGTGAGGCTGGTTGTGCCTCTGGCCGGCCATGTGCAAATTAGTTTAGCGCTAATTGCTAGTTAGATTAGCTACTAGCCTATGGCAGGTGGACCCCCCTCCTTTAAATATCCAGTTAAAAAGAAAATGCTAAAATATGTGTGAATGACACCAGGGGCCCACTGGTCCCATTGACGAGTCAACCTACTGACTGGGATAACCCAGTCAATGACATTCGGGTCCCATGGGGCCTTTGACTAGTCAACGGTCTTAGTTTTCTGCTAACTAGGCAGTCAACTGGACCCCACCTGCCAGCCACTAAAGCCGCTGCCGTGTACAGTTCTCTGTGTACACTTAGCAGTTACGTATTAATTTATTTTCGAATTAGAATAATTCCAGAAAATTAGAAAATCATTTAAAAATTTAAAAATTCATAGAGAATAATCCGTAACTCGGATGAAAAAGTTTTATACATGAAAGTTGCTCAGAACGACGGGACGAATCTGGATACGCCCTCCATTCATCTGTCACATGTCCCTAGCATAGAGAACATGTAAACTTTCTCCTCCGGTTCGTCTGTCCGAAAATGCCAAACACCAGGAAAACTTTCCCGGATGTTTCCTCCTTTCGCCGGTATCACCTCCTACAACATTAGGTCACCTCTAGCACCGCGTATTGCCGTGTTACGCTTTGTGATGCTTTGATTGCTATGTTATTTATCATGTTCCCCCTCCGTTATTTCTTTCCGGTAGACCCCGAGACCGCTGCTGATACCCCGTGATCGGCTACATCATTGACGACCCTTCTTCTTGCCAGAGCAACCAGGCAAGCAATCCCTCCTTGAGCATTCTGATATTGCCCATTTCTTTCCCTCTCATGCTTGCAGTAGAACTGCTACTGCTTTCTGTATGATCCTACTCTGATGCATAGCCTGTTGTTATTACCTGCTTTCATACCTTACCTGCTTATCCTAAACAGATTAGTATAGATTGGTTAGAGATCCATCAGTGACCCCACCTTGTCCCAGTTGCCTCGCTTTATGTTCGATGACTCGATCAACGTGATCGACGTCCAGGCCCTCACACCGCACATCACCACCTAGTTGTATGACTCTGTAGAGTTACCATCGAGTGCCGAAGATGAAACCTCTTACATCACTCCCGATGAGATCTCTATAGTGTAGCTATACGGTCGAGGTCATAGAGGGTGATTTCCTCCTTAACTACTTCCGTTATGGCTCTGTCGTGCAATCCCTCAAGTGTGAACCTCGAGGGTGGATCCTCTTACGTTCACCTTGATGATAACATCGAGTGGAATTCACTGGGGGTGATTCCTCGGGTTTTCCCCTTGGTGTTAGACACACAGTTACTATGGTTACTATGACTTTGCACTCAGCAGTAATTACTAAAGACGGGTCGGCCCTGAGGGGTACCCGCGCGAGCTTAATAGCGAGTGATGTGGAGTCGGCTTGACCTGGAAGGTGCCCGAGAGATACTTACGAGGCATGGCCAGGCATTCTTAGCCCTTGCCACAAGTACTCGAGACGGGGCGACGGGGTCACACCGATCGTGAGTCTCTGCTCGTTACCGCGTGCTCCTAATCCACTACGGTTTGGATATTTGATCCGAGGGGCCTCTGGCCTGATAGCACTAACCATCACGTGGGCATAGTATGGGCGTTCTGCATCGTATACATCAGCCGAAGCTTAATAGACGTCAGCGACTGAGCGGCGCGCTCTGGTTTGGACTGTGTAAGTACCTGGCTTTTTGAAGGAGGTAGCTAGGTCTGCTCACCGGCAGCCCACGTAACATGCAGGAGTTCCCGGGGCGATGGCCCATGTCCCTTGGGGACATAGGTTTAGTCCGGCATGCTGGCCTCTCTGTTAAGCCTAGGTCGGGTTGCAGCGTATTGTTTAGCCGAGGCCGGGCATGACCCAGGAAAGTGTGTCCGGCCGGAGTTAATCGAGCGTGGTGGGTAAGTTGGTGCACCCCTACAGGGAAGAAAACATCTATCGATAGCCTGTCCTACGGTAACGAACACTTGGATTTGTATCCCGATCGATACAACTAGAACTAGATACTTGTGATGAGAACTGGATGGTGATGAGAAATGGATTGTGATGATAACTGGATAGTATGGCTCTAGGATTGCTTTCTCGCAGGGAGTCGAGAAATGATCTCTGGATGAAGTTGATGACACTACTACTACTTTACTTTATACTACTCTACTCCCTCCTGTTGCTGCAAGATTGTGGTTTCTAGAAGATGCTAGTCTTTGATAGGACTAGTCTTTCCCCTGCTATTCTGGCATTCTGCAGTTTAGTCCAAAGATACAACCCATTCGTTTGATACAGATGCATACTTAGTTTAGATCTGATGTAAGTCTTGCGAGTACTTTGGATGAGTACTCACGGTTGCTTTGCTACCTCTTTTCCCCCATACCCAATTATTGCAACCAGATGACGGATCCCAGGAGCCAGACGACACCACTGATGACTACTACTACCCCGAGGATGCCTACTACTACGTGAAGACCGCCGACGACCAGGAGTAGTTTAGGAGGATCCCAAGCAGGAGGCATGTGCCTCTTTTGATATGTATCCCAGTTTGTGCTAGCCTTCTTAAGGCAAACTTGTTTAACTTATGTCTGTACTCAGATATTGTTGTTTCCGCTGACTCGTCTATGATCGAGCTCTTGTATTCGAGCCCTCGAGGCCCCTGGCTTGTAATATGATGCTTGTATGACTTATTTTATTTGTACAGTTGTGTTGTGATATCTTCCCGTGGGTCCCTGATCTTGATCGTACATGTTTGCGTGTATGATTAGTGTACGGTCAAATCAAGGGCGTCACATGGTGAGATGACAATGATGCGACGATGGAGATCAATGTGTCAAGCCGGTGATGATGGAGATCATGACGGTGCTTTGATATGGAGATCAAAGGCACAAGATGATGATGGCCATATCATGTCACATATTTTGATTGCATGTGATGTTTATCTTTTATGCATCTTATTTTGCTTAGTACGGTGGTAGCATTATAAGATGACCCCTCACTAAATTTCAAGGTACAAGTGTTCTGCCTGAGTATGCACTGTTGCTATAGTCCATCGTGCCGAGACACCACGTGATGATCGGGTGTGATAAGCTATACATTCACATACAATGGGTGCAAGCCAGTTTTGCACGTGCAGAATACTCAGGTTAAACTTGACGAGCCTAGTATATGCAGATATGTCCTCGAAACACTGAGACCGAAAGGGCAAACGTGAATCATATAGTAGATATGATCAACATAGTGATGTTCACCATTGAAAACTACTCCATTTTACGTGATGATCGGGCATGGTTTAGTTGATATGGATCACGTGATCATCTAGATGACTAGAGGGATGTCTATCTAAGTGGGAGTTCTTAAGTAATATGATTAATTGAACTTTAATTTATCATGAACTTAGTACCTGAAGTTTTTGCATGACTATGTTGTTGTAGATCAATGGCCCGTGCTACAATTCCTTTGAATTTTAATGCGTTCCTAGAGAAAGCTAAGTTAAAAGATAATGGTAGCAACTACATGGGCTGGGTCCGTAATTTGAGGATTATCCTCATTGCTGCCCAGAAGAATTATGTCCTGGAAGCACCGCTAGGTGCAAGACCCGCTACAGGAGCAACTTCGGACATTATGAACGTCTGGCAGAGCAAAGCTGATGATTACTCGATAGTTCAGTGTGACATGCTTTACGGCTTAGAATCGGGACTTCAAAGACTTTTTGAACGTCATGGAGCATACGAGATGTTCCAGGAGTTGAAGTTAATATTTCAAGCAAATGCCCGAGTTGAGAGATATGAAGTCTCCAACAAGGTCTATAGCTGCAAAATGGAGGAGAATAGTCCAATCAGTGAACACATACTCAGAATGTCTGGGTACAACAACCACTTGACTTAGCCGAGAGTTAATCTTCCTGATGATAGTGTCATCGACAGAGTTCTTCAATCAATGCCACCAAGCTATAAAGGCTTTGTGATGGACTATAATATGCAAGGGATGGAAAAGACAATTCCCGAGCTCTTCGCGATGCTAAAGGCTGCGAAGGTAGAAATCAAGAAGGAGCATCAAGTGTTGATGGTTGACAAGACCACTAGTTTCAAGAAAAAGGGCGAAGGGAAGAAGGGTAACTTCAAGAAGAACAGCAAGCAAGTTGCTCAAGGGAAGAAACCCAAGTCTGGACCTAAGCCTGAGACCAAGTCCTTCTACTGCAAAGGGACTGGTCACTCGAAGCGAAACTGCCCCAAGTATTTGGCAGAGAAGAAGAATGGCAAAGTGAAAGGTATATTTGATATACATGTTATTGATGTGTACCTTACTAATGCTTGTAGTAGCGCCTGGGTATTTGATATTGGTTTTGTTGCTCATATTTGCAACTCGAAACAGGGGCTATGGATAAACAAAGATTGGCTAAGGACGAGGTGATGATGCGCGTGGGAAATGGTTCCAAGGTTGATTTGATCGCCATTGGCATGCTACCTCTACATCTATCGTAGGGATTAGTTTTAGACGTGAATAATTGTTATTTGGTGCTAGCGTTGAGCATGAACATTATATCTGGATCTTGTTTCATGCGAGACGGTTATTCATTTAAATCAGAGAATAATGATTGTTCTATTTATATGAGTAATATCCTTTATGGTCATGCACCCTTGATGAGTGGTCTATTTTTGTTGAATCTCGATTGTTGTGTTACACATATGCATAATAATGAAGCCAAAAGATACAAAGTTAATAATGATAGTGCAACTTATTTGTGGCACTGCCATTTAGGTCGTATTGGTGTAAAGCGCCTGAAGAAACTCCATGCTGATGGGCTTTTGGAATCACTTGATGCTTACGAACCACGCCTCATGGGCAAGATGACTAAGACTCCATTCTTCGGAACAATGGAGCGAGCAACTGACTTATTGGAAATAATACATACTGATGTATGCGGTCCAATGAGTGTTGATGCTCGTGGCGGGTATCATTATTTTCTAACCTTCACAGATGATTTGAGTAGATATGGGTATATCTACTTAATGAAACATAAGTCTGAAACATTTGAAAAGTTCAAAGAATTTCAGAGTGAAGTGGAAAATCATCATAACAAGAAAATAAAGTTTCTACGATCTGATGGTGGAGGTGAATATTTGAGTTTTGAGTTTGGTCTTCATTTGAAACACTATGGAATAGTTTCACAACTCACGTCACCTGGAACACCACAGCGTAATGGTATGTCTGAACGTCGTAACTGTACTTTATTAGATATGTTGTGATCTATGATGTCTCTTACTGATTTGCCGCTATCATTTTGGGGTTATGCTTTAGAATGGCTGCATTCACGTTAAATAGGGCACCATCTAAATCCGTTGAGACGACACCATATGAACTGTGGTTTGGCAAGAAACCTAAGCTGTTGTTTCTTAAAGTTTGGGGCTGCGATGCTTATGTGAAGAAGCTTCAACCTGATAAGCTCGAACCCAAACTGGAGAAAAGTGTCTTCATAGGATACCCGAAGGAGACTGTTGGGTACACCTTCTATCATAGATCCGAAGGCAAGATATTAGTTGCTAAGAATGGATCCTTTCTAGAGAAGGAGTTTCTCTCGAAAGAAGTGAGTGGGAGGAAAGTAGAACTTGATGAGGTAATTGTACCTTCTCCCAAATTGGAAAGTAGTTCATCCCAGAAATCAGTTTTAGTGATTTCTACACCAATCAATGAGGAAGATAATGATGATGATCATAAAACTTCAGATGAAGTTACTACCGAACCTTGTAGGTTGACCAAAGTATGGTCCGCACCAGAGTGGTATGGTAATCCTGCTCTGGAGGTCATGTTACTTGACCATGATGAACCTACAAACTATGAGGAAGCGATGATGAGCCTAGATTCCGCGAAATGGCTTGAGGCCATGAAATCTGAGATGGGATCTATGTATGAGTACAAAGTATGGACTTTGGTTGACTTTCCCGAAGATCGGCAAGCCATGGAGAATAAATGGCTCTTCAAGAAGACTGATGCTGACGGTAATGTTACTGTCTACAAAGCTCGACTTGTTGCAAAAGGTTTTCGACAAGTTCAAGGAGTTGACTTCGATGAGACCTTCTCACCTGTTGTCGGTGTCAAAACCGGCGGATCTCGAGTAGGGGGTCCTGAACTATGCATCTTAGGTTGATGGTAACAGGAGACAGGGGACACGAAGTTTTACCCAGGTTCGGGCCCTCTTGATGGAGGTAATACCCTACGTCCTGCTTGATTGATATTGATGAATATGAGTATTACAAGAGTTGATCTACCACGAGATCGTAATGGCTAAACCCTAGAAGTCTATCATGTATGACCAAGGTATCGAGTATATCCTTTCCGGACTACACCCTCCGGTTTATATAGACACCGGGGGGATCTAGGGTTACATAGAGTCGGTTACATAAGAGAGAATCTTCATAGATGTTCGCCAAGCTTGCCTTCCACGGCAAGGAGAGTCTCATCCGGACTCGGGTACTGTCTACGGTCTTCATATCTTCACAGCCCATCAGCCCGGCCCATAGACAACGGGCCGGACGCCCGAGGACCCCTTAGTCCAGGACTCCCTCAGTAGCCCCCGAACCAGTCTTCAATAGCGAGGTGTTCGGCACACGGATTATCTTCGGTATTGCAAGGCGGTTTCCTCCCTTAAGTAGTGTATTCGTCCGTAGATTCGATGTCTCCCATCGGCTTCTGCGCGCTTAATGTCCACGTTTTCCACATGTCGAGCGAATGCGGATAGTTAGGGTATTTTTACAAATAACGCCCTAGCCATGTAAGGAAGAGTATCTATTTAAAGAGATTGGATCTCAGATCCTTTCAGCACCAAGCGGAGAAAATCCTCAGAGACCGCCAGGCAGGACCATTCCAACATGGCCAACAACCCCAGCTCCTGTTCCCGTTCCAACCTAGGGAGATGCGAGTGGGAGAGGTGCTTTGTGTCCCATAGCCGATTGGCAAAGCTGCAAACGCAGGGATTTCTCCCACCAGCAGATCTGGTCCCTGTTCGAGCAGGGTTGGCCTCCTTCAACGGCAAAACCCAGGCAGAGGATTCTCCCAATCCGTCTGCGGGAGAACGGGTATGCTTCGTCCCTTATCTGTTGAGGGGGGTGGGGTTTCCAATTCACCCATTCCTCCGAGGGCTGCTGGAGTACTACGGCCTCCCGCTGCACAATTTTACCCCCGGCTCCATCCTCCACATTGCGGGTTATGTCACCCTATGCGAACTATTCCTAGGTTGCGAGGCCCATTTTGATTTATGGAGAAGACTATTCTGCCTCGTCCCTCGCAATCAAGGTGGATCAATCTTTGAAGTGGGAGGAGCCAAAGTGTGGCGCATTGCCGGGACTGGATATCTGTCTGGCACGCCGAAGAAAGCTCCCAAAGAGTGGTCTTCCGAATGGTTCTACATTGACGACGTCACTCTACCCGACCCCGTCCGCATAGGCCTCCCCGAGTTTTCAAATGCTCCGCTGAAGAAGCGCCACAGCTGGCGTCCTCGGAGCCTCGAGGAAGAGGATAGCGCAGAAATCAGCCTGCTACTGGGCAAGATTAAAACGCTGGCCCAGTCCGAACTGTCAATAGTCTAAGTGATGGCAATTTCCATAACACGGGGGGTCCAGCCACTTCAATACCGAGGACTGCCCATGTGGCATTATAATAGAGAAGACGACGCCTCACGTTATGGCCGAAAAGGCCCGAAGACCCCCACCGCTCTAGCCAAGATCCTGGCCGAGCTATATAAAGGGGAGAAGGAGGAGTTCAGCCGTCTCCAACATCGAGACGGACTTTCCATGTACAATCCTCCCAGCTGGGTAAGGTTCGACTTCACTTAATTTATCTTGTCCTTGGATCATTCATTGATAGGCAACATCTTATCTGCTCATAATAGGAATGTCGAAAGGCTATCGAGGGGATCCATGACCCTGCCCCTCAGCCGGAGAATCGCAACCGGGATCTTGACCCCGGATATGAAGAAGACCCGGACATATTCGTGGAGCTTGAGGAGGGAACGTTCTATCAGATGAGCTACGACGATATATATGTACCTATTATCGCCGATTACCCCGGCCTCACTACAAAAAAAATACACTTCGGTGATGATACATGTTTGTCACAGTAGATCGTGTTTTCTATCATGCATGTACATCCATGACAAATTTATGACAGAATCAAGATAGTCATACTTGTGCTGTCGTAGAAGTGTTCCATGACATTACCAAAATTATCATCATAGAAGTGTCCACTTCCATGACGATAAATCATGCGTCACATAAGTGCTTTCGTCAAGGGTGACCGACACATGGCATCCACCTTAACGAAACACCGTTAAGCTATCGGGTTGGGTTTTGGATCTGATAACCCGTTAACAGCCCCGACCAATGGGGATTTTCCACGTGTAAAATCATCATTGGCTGGAGGAAACACGTGTCGACTCATCGTTGGGACAGATGTCAAGCACTCATTGGACGGAAGGCGCCTATGATACGTTGACACGTGGCACGACCCAACAGAGGCCCATTCCTGTGAAAAGGCTGGCCCGTTTGACTTGGTCAAAAGCTGGCGGGCCGGCCCATGGAAAGCCTATTAATAGCCTGTTCGAATATAGCCCATTTACAGCCCGCTAACCCAAGGCCCGTTACACCCTATCCGAATTAGGCCCAGTAGCATCATCTGGGCCATCCAATATGATTCCAGCCCGTTTTCACTTCTGGCCCATGTATGGCCCATGATGTCTTTCGGCCCATATGAGGCCCTATGTAACTCTTGGCCTACTAACGGCCCGTGGTGAAACTGGCCCGTAATGAACAGTGTATCACTTTACACCCATTAACGGCCCGTGGAGAAACTGGCCCGTAATGAACAATGTATCACTTTATACCCATTAACGGCCCGTTATTTCGTTGGGCCGTTTCCATCCCATGTTATCTTTCGGCCTTCTGAGGGCCCATTTATTCTTGGGCTCATTTCCAGCATTCGTTTACTGGTGGCCTGTTACTGTCATTTTCTGCTTGTGGGCCAAATTCAGCACGTGGTTACAGTCG
This sequence comes from Triticum aestivum, assembly GCF_018294505.1. NCBI lineage: Eukaryota > Viridiplantae > Streptophyta > Magnoliopsida > Poales > Poaceae > Triticum > Triticum aestivum. The sequence continues at coordinate 158,842,048 of NC_057803.1, read as the reverse complement.
GCCCATTTGTGGTCCGTTAAGACGTTGGGCCGATTTCATAGCGTCATCAAATACGGCCTATTAACGATGGCCCGTTATGGTCGGCCCATGAACGGACGATTCCAACTCTAGCCCGTTTATGGCCATAATGCGGTCTGTCTGGCCCATGTTTGGCCAATCGATTATACAGCCCGTATAAGGCCCATTGATAATACCGCCCGCAGAAGGCCCATTGTTTCTATAGCCCGTAGAAGGCCCATTGTCTCTACGGCCCGTAGAAGGCCCACTGTTTCTACGGCCAGTAGGAGGCCCAGTGTCACTACAGTAAATATTAGCCCATGGTTATTGTGGCCTAGTTTTAAAAAATAGGTTATTGCAGCCACTAGCTAACCGCGGAAAAAGAACTGCAATGACTACAAGCAAACAAATAAACAAGACAACAAGGAAATAAATAAGCAAGCAACTAACGCTAGGCTATCACGGCTATTACACATATTACATCCACTGGGCATCAAATTTTGCCACCAGTGCAAATATAGGGAACAAAGCAACATATCATATACACTGGTTGTCAAAGTTGGTGACCAGCGCAAATAAACGCCGCAGCAAAACAAATCCAGAACTGAAACCACTTCATAAGATCTCAAGAAACAATATCCTGGGTACCCATAATGCTGGAAAGATGCTTAGCAAGCTTATTAACTTTCTCTTGTTTGGCGCTTAAATCCTCCAGCGCTTGTTGTTGCACCAGAAAATATGCATCTGAATTCTGCAGGGACATCCTCAGTCCTTCAGCTTCCTGTCGTAGCACATCTGATCGATGTCTTTCAACTTGAAGTTGAGACTCAAGAAGACGAACTGATTCAGGCAGCGAGTTCGAAGAGCTTGTGCCAGCAGTACTGGCCAGTAACTCGAACACTACATCAAGACAGGACTTTTGGGTTCCCTCACTGTCGTCAAGATAGTTTTTATCAGCTTTCTTAGAGAACAACAGGGATGTCTCAATATCTTGAACCTTACCTGCATTACTTCCTTGACCATTGGATAACGCGGTACTGTTCTCCAATATTTTGTCTGCATTCTAAAAGAGAAACAAGCAGACACATCACATGTTTACCATGTTGTATATGAAACTCATGTTGGTAAATGAGTTCAATAGTAAAGTGGACAGGATAACAGCATGAAACAAACATATATCTATGTACCATGGTCACTTTATGGTCTATATCAGTCTAGTTTTTGTTGCCAAATCAAGATAGAGACACAGTTCAAACAATATTTGTTCAAGACAAAGCAGAATAGACAGAATATAAGTGTGGGTAACTATAGAGCAATAACAACACTTGTAATGTGCATGACATGAGAACATACCTGTTTATTCAATTAAAACTGAAATCAACATAGAGCAGGTTACAACAGCAAACCAGTTAAAGAAACAAGTTTAAAACATACCTGTTGCACCATTGGAGTTTCAATTCCATCCTTCAAATTTGAAAATAGTTGGTATGAGTAAATACAGTCATGCAAGAGCAAAGGAGTATGAACCATAGCTACAGAACCTGACCTGAGAACAAATCTTCTTCTCCTTTAAGCGTTGAGTTGGGATTCGGAGTGGTGGTCATCGTGCTTTGGGCACTGCAGTTCCCTTACTAACTGCTCGTGTTTGGGTGCTCTGTGGTGGAGACGGTGCTGTGTCACCTGGAACTGGGTTACTATCTGTCGGGGTTGGGGTTAGAAGGGGTGTAGCTGGTTCTCTGTCCAATTGGGTAGGGGTACAATCTGCGAGAGTCTGGGTTATGTGTGGTGGATCTGGTCCTTGGGCAAGTACAACCGTGGTTCTATCTACATCAACTGGTAGCACTATCTTCTCTGAAGACCGTGTTGTTACTCCCTTAGATACTGCCATCACGCTCTCCAATTCAAATGGCTGATAAACAAGAAAAGTAATTGAAAGTATAGACATTGTATGATAGACAGGTGCAATGGATAGTGGGGAATAAAAGAGGGCATGAAATAATTCATATTTATGTTGTCTAACCAAACAGGATAGCATGAAACAGTTTCACATATATGATGGCTAACTAAACAGGATAGCATGACACAATTTCACATTATGATGGCTAACTAAAAAAGATGGAAAGACATAGTTCAAAATATGAGACTATGTAAATAGCATGACATGACATAACTATATAATGTGCTTATTAAATAGGTTGGCATGCCATAATTCACATACATTCACGAATAGAATGCCATAATTCAAAATATGATGACTATAAACACTAAATAGGATGATATGATATAACTATATGATGTCTTTATTAATTGGGTTGCCATGCCATAATTCAGATAGATGATGTGTATGTACTACGTAAACATGATGGCATGATATAATTCAAATATATGATTTATATAGTAAGCAAGTAAGTAGATGGCAATCCATATATGATGTAAAAACTAAGAAATGCAAGACAACATGCATGACATGGGTAATATAACCCTGCCAAGTTTGAGCATAGACCTCAGAGGGAAAATAGGACTGGTCGTCAGTCTCTGAATCCTCCTCTGAGGAGCTCTCTGTAACCAGCAAGATGTCTGCTTCAGCAGGTAGCATTGTCTGCTCTGAATACCTTGTTTTCACTCCAGATACCTCCATCACCGCTTCAAATGGCTGATGCACAGGTAGCGTAGTTAAATATACAAACGTTGCCGACAAATGGAACACGTAATACAAAAAATGATAGCATGATATAATTCACATACATGATGATTGGCGAAACAGCATGGCATTGCATAATTCACGTATATAATGCCTTTGCAACAAGATAGCATTGTATAATTCACATATATAATGTCTTGCAACAAGATGGCAATGCATAATTCACATGTATGGTAATTAGACACTGAACAGGTGGCATTCACACAAAGCATGTCTAAACTAATCAAATGACATAGCAATCCGAGACACCATACGCACGGTATGAGCAACATAACCCTGCCAAGTTAGAGCATACACCTCAGGGGGGGGGGATAGGACTGGTCATCTGTCTCTGAATCCTCCTCTGAGGAGCTATCCGTAAGCAGCGAGATATGCGCTTCGTCAGATAGCATAGTCTGCTCTGAAGACCTTGTTTTCACTCCAGAATTTGCCATCACCGTGTCAAATGGCTGATGCACACGAAGAGCAGTTGAATGTAATAACATTGTTGACAAATGTAATATGTAACGAAAAAAAGGATGGCCTGATATAATTTACATATAAGATGACTGGCTAAGCAGGATGGCATTGCAAAATTCACATATATGATGCCTGGCTAAATAAGATGGCGTTGCATAATTCACATAAACGACGAATAAACTAAACAGATGGCATTCGCACAAAGGATGTCTAAGCTAAGCAGATGACATATTTGATCTATAAAGTAAGCAATGCAAGACACCATATGCATGATATAACAAACATCAGCATTCCAAGTTAGAGCGAAGACCACAGGGGGTAAATAGGAGTTGTCTTCTCCTTCTGAATCCCCCTCAGAACAGATATCTTCCCCTCGATTACAAACCGAAATGCGTGGAGGGGGGGCTTCCTTTGCGCCTACCATGGAGCGATGTTTGCTTGAAATTTTATTGCCACACAAGGCTCGTCTCTTTTGCTCTACATGTTCAGTTCCATTGTTTACAATAACTTGCATGCATAGGAATAAAACATAGTGAGATTATGTAAGGAGTGCATGCAGAAATACAGAGTCATGGTAGCAACCTATGGATAGACCCAAAACCAATAATAGCAGGCAAATAATGGATTCAGTTAAAAAATATAGATAGTGGCTTCTTTACTGTTTGTTTCCCACCCAACATGAAACTCATAGTAGACACCGGAGATTAACCAGATAGTAGATAGATACTATTGATAGTGTCCCTGATATGTACCCCACAACCATTTAAAAACTCAAGTTTGACCATTAGTTTGGAGCTGACACAGAGTCTAATCGGTGAACATGACGATAAAGTAGCATGTAATATTAAGTGATGCATAACGTAAGCAGACACGAGAGAGTGTGACCTCTATTGCGGACCCGTGTAGTCCTCGAGGTCATCTGCTCAGTTGATGATGGTAGTGCAGTTTTTATGGCTGCCAGCGGCGGGGAAGAAGATCTGAGGCGGCCAAAGACAGTCTGGAGGCCGGATCCCTGCTGTGCTGGACCCTTCTGTCGTTGGAGCAACTGAGCTGGGGTGGACGACGGCGCAGCAGGAGCGGGACAAACCACACAAGGTTTTCTTTGACAACTATCTGTGAGAGAATTAATTCTGTAAGGGCTCGTTTGAATTGGATGATTCCAACAATGCATGGATAGGAAATAGACAGGAATAGGATAGGAATGCACGTGCAAAACAGAGAATTTAAAAACACGGGATTTCTGCCAATCTGGGTGTTTGATTCACAACAATTGGAAGATTACAAGATGCAAAGAAGCATGGTGAGATTAAGTCAAACCACAAGAAAATGTACGGTTATAATGCTATTATGCTACTATCTCTTAGTCTTGTGCTTCATGAATAGGAATTTGAAAAGGATGACAAGTGAAAATTAAAATTCCTACGTTTTTTCTTTCAAGGAGACACTAAAGGAACAAATCCGTGTGCTCAGTGGATAATATATATAACATGTAGAGTAAAAAGAGATGCAACAAGTGTACAACCTCTTTGGCGAAGCCATGTCGATCTCAGCGTGATTGGGTTGGCCGGTGAGGATGCTCCGACTGACTTGGCTGTCGGAGGAGGGGAAGAAGATCTTAGGCGTCTGGAGATGGAGCCCGAGGTACTGCTCCGCTGTGATGGAGGGTTTCGTCGTTGGAGCAGCTCCAGTGAGTTGTACGACTCCGAGGCTGAAGCAGGACAAGAGAGATAACGAACAATGTTAACCTAAGTGGAATTCTAATAGCATCTCCAATACATGACGTAAAATACATAAACACAAAGTGATAGATGTAAAATACATCAGCCGCTCATCTCTGAACTTAACTGTCGAAACTAAACTTAACTGTCGAAACTGAACTTAACTGTCGAAACTGAATTTTGCTGTCGAAACTGAATTTTTCTATCGAAACTGAACGCACTAGCAAGGTGAGGCTGCACGTCGGTCGACCGACTTTTTCATCTCTGGTCAGTCGATTTTGAAGCCGTTGGATACGAAATCAAGGGCCTGCGGTTCATCTTCAACCTCCACCCCCTGAGTCGGCCAAACACCAGCCCCCCGCCGCCCGCGGCCGGTGGTGCGCCGCCCCGCCCACCCCGAAAACACTCCCCACCTCTGCCCCGGCCACCCCTCTAGGCCCCCCCATGCCTAGCTTTTTCTTCGGCGATCCCCATGCCACCGCCCCGCCAATGCCTCGCCACCGCCGGCGACCACCGCCCCCATCCTGAACCCTAAGATAGATAGTGGGGTACCTCTCCGGCGAGCCCCCCTCCCCGCTGAGGCTGGTTCTTCCTTCACCCCGGCGGCATCGGAGTCAAGTGTAGCTAAATTGGAGCAGCATCACAAGCAAGAGCAAGAGCGAGAGCAGCAGCGCGAGCAAGAGTAATAGCAAGAGCAGACTAGGCAGGGGACTGAGAGCAAGAGCAGAGCAGCAGCGCGAGCGAGAGCTAAAGCAGCAGCAGGTCCTACTGATGTGGACGTCGCCGCCGAGGGAGCGACGCCGTGGAGGAAGTGGCCGGCAATGCCGCCGTGGATGGAGCCGCAGCGTGTCGGCTCGGGACCGAGCGCCGGCAGCACCTTGAGATCGAATCAAGAAGAAAATGCGGCGATTAGTGTACAACCTCTTTGGTGGCGCCGATTAGGCCGCAGCTTCATCCGATTAAACGGTGATGATGATGCTCTTCCGGTGGTGCAGGTGAAGACGGTGGTGTGGGAATGGAGGTGGCATGAAAGATGAGGGGAACGTCGAAGCAGCTCCTTGGAGGTGGAGGACGGGGTGGCTGAACCGGTGGGACAATGAGATCGACGACAGATCCTCATCCGGTACGATGGATGAGGGACATCGAGGTGTTGCTGTGGACAACGTCATCGGGGAAGAGGCTCTGGCTAGGTAGTGGACGGAGCAGGGTGTGGGGTTTCGTCGCAGGTTTTCACGGCCTCGGTGTATGAATGGGTGGGCAGATGGGATGGCAGTGGGGAACCATGGCTTAGAGACGCGCTTGTCCGAAATGTGGGGCAAGTTACGAAAGCACCCCCACTGATTTGAGGCGGTTCTTTCGGTTCAGGGGTACCACGGGCATTTCGCGTGTCGGGATTTCACAGGAGGTGGGAGTTTTCACACGCGTTGTAATTTCGGAATAGCAAGGCGCGGGTTGAGATGGAGGGAGTTGTTGGAGCACAACAAGACAAAGATATATCTTAAATATTTTGGGCTAACAAGGCGCGGGTTGAAATTTCCGGACAAGCCTAATGTGTACTGTACCAAATCAATGTGCCCTACAAATGTCATTCAAAACTTTGAATTCATGTTATGTTCAATTAAAATATTTTGCTATGTGTATAATGCATGCAACCTACTACTCAAATGAACGTTTCAGTGATTCCAAACGTATATACTACCGCTTCAGTATGAACTAAATTTGAATTCATTTCTCTATTTGAATAAGATCTACAGTAATGATTGTTGTGAAGTCAAAGCATTTGAATTCATTTCTCTGTTTTAATAAGATCTACAATCATCATTATTGTCAAGTTAAACCATTGTTTGTGTATTATCTTCACAGCACACCACATGATTAGTCTCAAGTTACATATGAACTATGTGTACTATATGAACTCGAACTAGATTTTTTGAATCCACTTTATTTTGATTTCAAATCACATTACATTCCTAGCTCTAGCTAGATCTTCATAATCTAAACCATGTCTCATATGTATAATGTGTTTATCATATTATGTATGGTGCCCCGCCCCCTACGCCTACAAGTATTTAGATGTGAGTTGCAAACACCACACATTACCACCAATTCAAATAAAATGTGAGAATGTTCGATATATCGTATTGTTTAGATTGTTCGATATTTAGTTGTAAGCTGCAAACGCCACACATTATCACAAATTCAAATAAAATGTGAGATTGTTTGATGTATAGTATGGTTTAGATTGTTCGGCATTTAGCTGTGAGTTGCAAACGCCATGCATTATCACATTATGGTATAACACGTGCACATCACATGTATCACCGCTATATTCATGCATGCAATGTTTAAAACACTATGATTTCCTATTCAAATATATGAATCCGCTTTCATATCAAATTATGATCTTTGTTAGTCTCTTACACCCACACAATCCTCTAACCATTGTAGCTACCACTAACTTTCTCTCGTGCATGCACACACCCTCCTCGCCCTCCCCCTCCCTCGGCATTCTATCCACCGGGCACATACTTTTTTTCTTTAGGTCGTTCTCCCAGAGTCTCCACAACTCCTTTCCGACACACACCAATCGATAAACCTCTCCAGCGATGCTTGCCTACAACATACAAACACACCTTCAATCTCCTCCTTTATGTGTCCTTGCCTCGTGTCTCTCATATGGTCAGACACATGTGTAAACTCTCGCCCCTCTTTTCATCTCTCACACAACCGCACACTCCTCCCCCTATCTAGCTAGTAGTTGGGCCTCTCGCACCACCTCCTAGCTCCATTCTCTCTGTCTATCCATCTCGCTGGGCCTTATTTGCCTCTAACAAATGGACGTACACCGACCGATCTCTCGCTATACATATAGCTAGCTAGGTCCTTATAACTCGTTTTTACCCACACGTCAATCGATCTACCTCATTAGTTGTGTCTCTCCCTTCCTCCGACAAACAACAATTGATCTACTAATCTAGTTAGGTTTGCTTACCAAACACATGGTTCCCCTGCATCATCCATGGATACGTCCCGACGGGTCTATCACGCACAGGCACACACAGAAACACATACGCACTCTTATTGATAACATTGCAGTTCCACCCTCAGTTTGTCTAGTAGGCCTCTCCCACCATCTTCGAGAAGCAACTCCATCACCCATCCAGCACTCTACCCCTCTCCCTCCCTCTCCCTCCCTCTCTCTCTCCTCTCTCTCTCTCCCATCATATTTCCCGTCCTTCAGTTATGTATGGATGTCGACCGATCTCCCTCAAGACATAGCTGGGTCTCTCCTTCTCAACACATATACGAGTCGTTCTACCTCTATTGTTAGGCCTCTGCCTACCCCTCCCACCACCCCCTCCCCCCCCACACACCGATACATCGAGCGCTCTAGTCATGTCTCCCTGCCAGACACAAACTTGACGTGTGCCCTCTAACGTTCCGGTAGGTCAGTCGCCCTATATCTTTGACTTGTAAACACACACAATTTCGATGGCTCTCTTCATCGATCTCGCACCCACCCACTTGATCCTCTCTTCGACTCTATCAATAGTTATGACCCCTCCCTCTCTTCTCGTGGATTGCCCGACCCTCTATGTATGATATGGATAGGCCTCCATTTCACACACATTGCATGCAAAAATTTGTTTGAGATGTCATCGACACATATTCCCACAAATAATTCACGAAATCAACCCCACCCCACCCGCACCCCAAAACAGAAAACACTCACGAACGCGGTTTGTATCTCTCACACACACCCACGTAGGTGGGGGACGTGCACGAAGAGAAGAGGTTCATGCACGGCGCACATACTCCCATCTCTTTCCCAACCACACCTGCGTGGGTACATGGTGGAGCTCATTTCTGTATGAAAAAGGCAGCCCACGTGGTAATTTGGCACGCGTATTGGTTGTCCACTTGGTGGAGGGAGGATCATCTACCAGGGGTGAACAAACAAATTGCGACTTGACGTGTTATGTTAAAAAAAGAGGCAAACCATGTGCGGCCTACCTTAGAGGCAAGGCTCTATACAATGGAGCACTTTTGATGTGTCCCGTCAACTCGCAGAACGAGGAGAAGCTCGCTTAGTACGCAATATGATAGGTTCGTATGGAGAGAAAAGGAAACCGCTCCACTATACATAGTCAGGACGGGCCAGCCTACACGGTTGCTTGCTGGGGTTGCTCTCTTCACACTCTCCCGCACAAAATGACTGTGGCCACATCTCTAACATCCCGGCGGATCACGTCTGCTTGGGGAAGGGGTGGATGCTTAGTGTAGATGCGGTGGCCATCGCCGACGGCGAAAACCCACTATCAGCACGTCCCGATCAAGGGTCCCCGCCGTTCTCTCTCAGAAAGCCGGCGAGGTTGCCTTCGTCCCTTGCTCACTACCACGACGTGGGCAGTTGCCACCTCCCGCCGCCCTCCTCAAGGTTGAGCTATGTCCCTCAGGTACAACTCCCTTTACAGCCGGCTTGCACCACTGCTCTAGCTGCCCACATCACTCCCTGTGGATATTTCTCTACTTCTTTGCATAGACCAATGAGCCGACAAATCACATAGACCCAGCAGTAAGTTGGACGGACGAAGCAACCATCACTCTTGCGCCAGTGAGAGGTTGCGTCCGCTCTGCCCGGGCATGAATACGGCACCGATTCTTTGGAGCGGCGCTAACCGTTTTGGGTGGGAAGCGCGCGCAGGCGATGGAGGGGCTTTGGGTGGGCCAGGATGGTCAGGAGCGGGCATGGCAGCTGTCCGCATGTCCCTACCGGACACGCCCGGAAACAAGAGGATGCACCAATTCTCGCGGCTAAAATCGTACACTACACAACATCTCTTTGTAGGAGTAGGTCGATCTGTCGCTCTCTCTAACACACACACATGGTGTTAAACACACACACACACACACACACACACACACACGCACCTTGGTCCCGTTGCACCTTCTAACGTGACTTATTACACCTAGACGGAGGGAGTAGTAAGTATACGAGATACGGTGGCACACTGACCTAAGTCAAATACAAGTGCCCAAAATTTGTGTGCATGTTATAATAAGGATTCACTTAAAATAGTATGTGAGCGAACAGAGGGATCAATTGGACAGTGTTCCCGAGCAGTAGCGAGATGTGTGAGGTAAGATACACCGCTGGCGCTTTTAATTTTTCTTATTAATTTGTTTGTTGCACCATCTGACTGGTGGGACCCAACGTACTACGTGGAGAGAGGTAAGGTGACTAAGGCTGCATTATTTCTGCACCACTGTGGATAGTCTTACCACCAAAGCCACATGACACGATTATGATTGAAATCCCAATGACTCCCACACACAAAAAAACATGGCATGCTTGTCACACGAATGTAGGAATGTATAAAAGGTTATTTCCCTCTCGTTGAACATAACGGGAGGGTTGGGTAGCTGGTTAGCCTGTTCTCTCATCAAACTTGAGGTCTTGGGTTCGATAACTACACTTGAGCATAATTTGTGCTAGGAGGATTCTTTGACTGGTCATAATGTTTTCTAGGGTTTGCACGCTTCACACTCTCTCTCTCTCCAGTATATATATACACGTTGGAGCCTTAGCGCTTGTAGTCGCTCTCTTCACACTCTCTCGCCCTCTCCCGCTGGAGCCTCAGCGCTTGTAGTTGCTCTCTTCACACTCTCTCGCCCTCTCCAGATCTAAACAAGACTTCGTTGGCCTCTCTCTCCCCTCACTGCTGCTCAAAGAGCCGGCAGGATCCGTTCGCTGGGAAGGGAAGGAGGCTTAACGTTGTCGCCGTCGGCGAAGGACTACCGGCGCAGCTATTCACTTTCCACCCAGCGGCGGCACGGGAGGGCCTCCAACCCCTTCTTCTTCGCCGCCGTCCCGTCACCCACCGAACCACACCCCAAGAACCTTAAGGTATAATTTACTTACTCCACATGCATTGCTCTAGCTGCATGTATACCATGAATCTAGGACGTGGTTCAAAGAGGAAAGGAGTGGGGGAAAGTAGTGGGAAAAGTTGTATATAGCATGAATCTAGGACGTGGTTCAAAGAGGAAATGAAGGGGGAAAGTTGTATAGCATTAATCTAGGACGTGGTTCAAAGAGGAAAGGAATGGGGGAAAGTAGTGGGGAAATTTGTATCGCATAAATCTAGGACGTGGTTCAAAGAGGAAAGGAAGGGGCGAAAGTACTAGTTCAAAAATGAAAGGAAGGGACAAGGCTGTAGAGTTTGAGCGGGACTAGATTTGCCGCGCTCACATAGGGAAAGGCGTTTAAAGATAACAAAACTAGGACCAACACAAATATGCTCCTTGGTTGTTTGTTCTTTGTTGCAACAGACTGTGCATGACCACAGTACATCGGTAGATGCACATGGTGCTGGTGCGTCCACTGTCCCGTGCAACTCATTAGTTGTTGTTAATATAAGACCCTATTTTGTTAAAAACTCCCTAGTCCCTACCTGCTGGGTTGCAGGGACTAAACATGGACTAGACGTTATTAAATGACATGCTAAAAGACCATGTTACCCCTAGTAATGAACTAATAGAGACAAGGTGCGATGCGTGGCAGGGGCAATTGTTGGAAAAATTCCCAAAAAGACTCCCTCGGGGTCTTCTTTCTTTAGTCCCAAATGCCCACTTTTAGTCCCTAAAAGTCCTTCCTCTTTGGTTTAGATGGGACTGACATGGAGTTTTTTTAGTCCCTACACCAAAATGTCCCTGTAAACAAACACCCTCTAATAATGCCGCTGTAAAATTGATGCAATGCCACAGTTAAAAGCAAATTACATGTTTAACGAATTTTATTGTTAATATAATCTCTATTATAATATTAATCAATGCCACCGTTTGAGAAATACTACTGTCTTGCTTTCTTTCCCATTTAGATAAGGTAGATGCTTCTTTTTGTTGGCTTCTGTGTCATCCACCGTTATTGACCACTAATTGTTTCCTTTGCACCTCTGTGTAAACAGGGTTATCTGCTTCACCTCGTTGCCATTGTGACCTTTTGTTGCACCGCACAAAACACTTTTGTTTTAAGACTGTTTTGTGAAGTTCAACCAAAATGTCACACCGACAGTGTTGCTTGATTGCTTGATCTTAGTAGAACTGCACAAGAGGAGATCTTACTTCCTATCCGTTAAGGCGAATTTGGTTCAGATCTTCTTCTTATGAGTTGTTTGAATTCCGCATCATGAGAGGTCAGTACTAGCCTTCTTTCACATGATTCTGTAGTGTGCATTCATATGTTGTGCTACTTGTACGATAATGTTGCTTGATTTTAGTGAACTGCACAAATGGAGACAATACTTCCAATCTGTATGTGCACCGTAATATCCCATTGAGGTAAGATAAGGATATTTCATAACTGCTGGCCTGTATTTTGCCACTTTCATCAGAAAATTAAGTTTAATACTATACTTGTGCTCCCTAATTGACATGTCAAATCTTACATTGAAGGCGAAGCTTGTTTGTTATTGAACCAAGTGATGAAGGGGAAGAACAAGGGGAAGAAAAACAAAAATCAACTCCCGGTGCTGTAATGAAGCACTGGAACTCTGATGACACAAGTAATGATATAGTTTTGCATCTTAATTTATTGCTATGGCTGGAACGAGCAATTGTTTTGCCACTGATTTGATGCCACTCTTAATGTAATATGTAATTATCTCTACTTGTGCAAACAGGGATCTTCTTTGAAGATACCATATACTTTAGTGGAACTGCACAAGAAGATGTTGGAACCATTAAACTAATCGAGGAGTATATAGTAAGCATGGCCACCACCGAAGATAGCAACAGATGGTTCCGGAGAATTGCTTCATCTGTATGCTCTACACAATAAGCCTCCTAACAAAGGTTGGTACTCGCCCACTGATTTCATCCATATGACTGAGCTTTTTCATCTCTATTGGTGTTGTGCTACTGTTTAGATACTGTCAGAAAAAGTGGTATTGTCCTTGAGAAGTGCTTCATCTGTGCTGTTTTAAATATTTCCTTTCCTTTTTTTCGAGCAAACAGTGATGCTAGCATTTAGTAGTCCTCTTGTCTTTGCACAACATGATCATCTTCCTCTGAAGAATAATATGGAGTACGTGAAGTGACTAGTTCCGATTATTCCAGGATGAAGAAGCCCTATCTATCTTATCATCATAAGGAGCAGTTGAGGGATGGTTACATTACTCCCCACAAGACCAAACTAACTTCAGCTCAGAAGGACTAACAAAATCTCCATTTTTTTGCTGTGATGCGCGGGTACAATGTTGTTCTATGATTCTTTCTGGTGAGTTCCATTTTTCTAAAAGTGTTCTCTACATGGACAATGTATGTGCCTGTTGAAATTGTCAATTCATAGTACAATTTGCTCTATACTAATCACTTTTTTGTATTTGTGCAAACAGGGGTGCTCAGCTTGATTTCAATGGGAACTGCACAAAATGTTCATGAATACATCGAATCATTCATTTCCACCACAAGAAAGGAGGTGCCGATAAGTTCAAGGCGTTGCAACATATAAGGGCAAAATCATACAAGCTATGCGCGAATTTGGTTGATTTTGGTGGAACTGCACAAAAAGAACAGCTGGTTTATTTAGCACGAGGTGCCATGTCAATGTCCGAACTAATGGCAAACCCTGCCCATTCCACAATCGTAGGCATTTGATATTTTGGAATGGGACAACCTTGTCAAAGTTTGCTCATTGATTTTAGCAAGACATGCGTTTGATATTTTTAAATGGGACGCCCTTTGCTGTCAGCAGCGTCGATCATTTTTTTCTTTATTCTTTAGTTGTCAAGTGAATATTGCCTATGACATGTGAGTGGCTGAGATGCATAATCATCGATTGTTTTGAATGTTCTCTATGAATTGCCAGGCCTGTGTGTTTGATTGCAATGTACAGCAACGCTAAAAAGCGGCTCAAACTCTTTCTACTCCTTCTGTTCCTTTTTACTTCGCACATTGTGAAAGTGCATACTTTTTTGTATAAGATTGGTCAAAGTAGAGATACTTTGACTGCAGACAAAACTTGTATGCAGACTAGAAAGGACCGAAGGGAGTACATGTGAAACTGCTGCAAACGAGGTGATCACCCTGGGAGTAATGCTAGTACATATTGTTTTGCATGTTCATCCAATGCCAGTGATACAGGAATTCGAACTAATCGAAATAAATTCATTCATACACGGTCGGATTTCATATAAACATGCCAGATTTCATTACATTTCATACATTCTTCGACTAAAAAGGGGTGCGCTCGAGGTATAATTAATTAACCGAAGCTACCCACCTATGTCCCGCTAAGCCGAACAGAAGCTTCAGTGACTTAACTGCAGGTGCAGTTGCATAACTAACATGTGGCCTATTGGGCCCACGTGTCAGTCAGCCAACTGCACCAGCAGTTAAGTAGAAGCAGCGTTATTCTCCAGCAGAACTCCCCGACTCCACATCGCCGCCAAGAAGCTAACCAGCCGTCAATGGTCAACCCTCCTAGCTTGGCTTCAACAGGAGGGTAGCAGCGGTGGCCTTACTTGGACCCGAGCGGCGGCGACCTACGGTGTTCTACTCTTCCTCGTTTTCTGTGTGGCGTGACCTCGTTGGTAGCGGGGCGGGGCCTCGACGGAGCCGGCGATGTCCACTGTCTCATTGCCGGCGGGCGGCGCCTCAGCGAAGCGGTGGAAATCCTCCCCTGCGTTGCCGGCAGGGTGGGGCCTCAGCTGAGCCGGCGATGTCCTCTGCCTCGTTGTTGGCGAGGCGAGGCCTCGGCGGAGCCGGCGGTGTCATCTGCCTCGTTGTTGGTGCTGTGGGGCCTCGGCGGAGCAGGGCCTCGTCGACGCCAGCGGAGCGGGGCCTCGGCGGAGCAGGGCCTCGTCGACGCCAGCGGAGCGGGGACTCGTCGGAGCCGACATTGTCCTCTGCCTCGTCCTCGGTCTCGCCAAACAATGCCTCGCCCGCTTCATCGCCATCTTTGCTAGCCTCTTTGTAGGCGGCTGCAGCCTCCGCCACCTGCATGCGGTACCACTAGCGCTCGAGGCGGCCCTTGCGGGCGGAGCAGTACGAGTCAAGCAGCGCCTCCTGCTCTGCCGCTCCGCGGCGATCTGCTCCTCCGCCTGCAGGTGCTCCTGGAGGAGATGGTGGTTGTAGGCGGCGTCGGCCTGCGCCTCCCGGAACTACTCCTGATGCATCTGCCTCACACTGTCCATATATTGGGCACGGGCCTCACCGATGGTCATGGCGCAATGCACCGACGAGGATGGCGCAGAGGAGGGGGTTGGCGTCGGATCGTCGACTACCATGTTCTCCATTGGGACGTCGTCGTCCTCCGGCTGCCTGCCGGCCAGCCAGTCGGCAGCAATGGCTGCCATCTCCTTGTGGTCCATCGTCCGCCCGTCCCGAAGAGCGCTGGAGCACAAGGAAGCCATGGTGGGCAGTAGTGGTGTGGACAGGAGAAAGGGAACGGATGCGGATGAGTGCGGCTATAGCCGGCACAGTAGTTTATATAGCAATGGTGGGCGGGCGGAGGGACAGACGTGTGGCGCCAGAGTAGCCGCCTCGGCAACCGCATATCATTAATGTGGGCGGCAGATGGACGGACGAACGACACTTGTGTCGTTTGAAGGCGGAGCAATCGCCTGCACCGCGAAGAGGGGCGGGCGGCGCTGACTGTTTCGGGCAGAAAGCGCGCGCGGGCGAGGAGATGACTTTACTTGGAGAGGATGACAATGGGGACCCACTAGGTCCATAGCCTCACATACGCAAGTGCCTCCTTATTATATACATATATGTATAAAACTATACTCCCTCATCACGACCTAGGTGCAAGCAGATTGGTGGAAAAGAAGAATCTTTCTCTCTTCTAAACACAACATTTAATCACAGAAGTTAAGAGGATGCCTTATTAGCTACGCATGCAGGCCATCGTAATTCATAGCATGCAAAATGCTTTTATTTCTTGCCTAATAACCGCATGGACGTGCTGCATGCATTGGTCCTTGCCCAAGCAAAAAAAAGGAGGAAAGGGGTTTCCATGGGAGACAACGAGGCAGAGGTGGAAGCGCTCGCTGGAGTAATTTATTTTGCTTCCCCCTGGTTTCCTGACATCACCGTCCCACACCATTGTCAACCTATGTAGTAGTCAATAAACGAGAGAATTGCACAAGAAGCGGCCAACAACTGTGTAACGCCCTCGATGCGGCTATATCTCCTACATGTCGAAGCATGACTTAGAGGCATAACCGCATTGAAAGCAATGTCGCAAGTGGGGTAATCTTCGCAAACAACCCATGTACATAAATAAAGGGGAAAGATACATAGTTGGCTTACACTCGCCACGTCACACAAATACATAAATAAGTCATTACATTCATCCAATACACTCAGGGTCCGACTACGGTACCAAAATAAAGATCAACCCCCAAATGTGACAAAGTCCTCAATCGCCCCAATTGGGCACCACTACTGATCATCTGGGAAAGACACGTAGTAACGGCGAGAGTCTTCATCGAACTCCCACTTGAGCTCGGTCATATCATCTGGAACGGTATCATCGGTTCCTGCATCTGGCTTTGGAAGGAATCTGTGAGTCACGGGGACTCAACAATCTTGCACCCTCGCGATCAAGACTATCTAAGCTTATAGGTAAGGTAAAGGTATGATGTGGAGGTGCGACAAGCGACTAGCATATATGGTGGCTAACATATTCGCAAGAGAGAGCGAGAATAGAAGGCAAAAGCACGGTTGAACAACTATGATCAAGAAGTGATCCTAGAACAACCTACGTCAAGCATTACTCCAACACCGTGTTCACTTCCCGGACTCCGCCGAGAAGAGACCATCATGGTAACACACGCGGTTGGTGCATTTTAATTAAGTTAAGTTTCAGGTTATCTACAACCGGACATTAACAAATTCCCATCTGCCCATAATCGCGGGCACGTCTTTCGAAAGTTCAAATCCCTGCAGGGGTGTCCCAACTTAGCCCATCACAAGCTCTCACGGTCAACGAAGGATATTTCTTCTCCCAAGACAATCCGATCAGATTCGGCATCCCGGTTACAAGACATCCTCGACAATAGTAAAACAAGTCCAGCAAGACCACCCGCTGTGCTGACAAATCCCGATAGGAGCTGCACATATCTCGTTCTCAGGGCACACCGGATAAGCTAAGCGTACGGGAGCCAACATAACCCAAGTTTCCAAGGGACGGCCCCGCACGGTGCTCTGGGTTGGACCAACACTTAGAGAAGCACTGGCCCGGGGGTTTAAAATAAAGATGACCCTTGAGTCCACGAAACCCAAGGGAAAAAGGCTACATGGCGAATGGTAAAACCAAGGTTGGGGCTTGCTGGAGGAGTTTTATTCAAGGCGAACTGTCAATAGGTTCCCATTATAACCCAACCGTGTAAGGAACACAAAATCCGAGAACATGACACTGCTATGACGGAAACTAGGGCGGCAAGAGTGGAACAAAACACTAGGCATAAGGCCGAGCCTTCCACCCTTTACCAAGTATATAGGTGCATTAAGGTAAATAAGATAATATGGTGATATCCCAACAATAAACAATGTTCCAACAAGGAACGATCTCCAATCTTCACCTGCAACTAGCAACGCTATAAGAGGGGCTGAGCAAAGCGGTAACATAGCCAAACAACGGTTTGCTAGGACATGGTGGGTTAGAGGTTTGACATGGCAATTTGGGAGGCATGATAAGCAAGTGGTAGGTATTGTAGCATAGGCATAGCAAAAGAGCGAGCATCTAGCAAGCAAAGATAGAAGTGATTTCGAGGGTATGGTCATCTTGCCAGCAAAGTACTCAGAGTTGCCTTGATCCTCATAAGCAAACTCATCGGGCTCCTCATTCACAAATTCGTCTCCCAGCTCTACCCAAGCAAGAACAACAAAAAAAGGAACACAATCAACCACGTGCAATGCTCAAGCAACATGATGCAAACATGGTATGATATGCGGGATGCGGTATGCGGTATGTGATGCATATGCAAGATTTGCAAAGGAATGATTGAACCTGGCCTCAACTTGAAAATCCAAGAGTGCCACTGGAAAGGGGAGTTTATTTCGGTTGAAAACGATATAAAGATCACCGGAATCGGATGCACGGTTGGAAATGGCAAGCAAAACAAATATGGCACCGGTCTGCGATAATCAGCAAGTAGCCATCTAAATGCATCAAGAACAACATGCTACAACACTCAAACATGACAGAAAAATACATGGCAGGGATCCACTCATGATGCTTGACAAAAGATGAACACTGAGCAACGGCTAATTCACTCATTAACAGGTTCAAACAAGCATGGCAAAAGTGAAAATGATAACAGGTTTCACACTTAGTGAAATTAACACAAGTCTGGAATTTATCATCAGGAAGCAATCTTTAGAGCATGAAAACTACATGCTACAGGAACATATCATGGCAAAGCAAGGTATGGCATGAAGCTACTCTAAGCACATAACAAAAGTCCCTTAGTGACCTTGAGACAAAAGGGATCAGAAAATACAATTGCAAGCATGTGAACATAGCAAAAACATAAACAGATTCAGACTTAGTGAAGAACTGGAGCATGCAAAATAGTTAACAAATAGGCATGTTTACGAGCTCGATGCACTCACTACAGAGCATGGCATGACAAACTAAGCATACACCCATCAAGAATACATGGCATAGAAGCTAGACATGACAAGAACAATAACATAGCATGCACGGATCAATAGCAACATCCTCGGCAAAATCGCTAAACATGTCAACAATCTGCCAGGATCATTTTATAGCAAAAGTAGAGCTCGATTGACTCAAGCTAGGATGCTCCATAAATGACATGGATGGATAGAGCACCACAATATTAAAAAAACATCCTTACTGATGATCGTCAAAAGAGGCACGGATCACTAGGAAACAACATGAACATATAACATAAAAGTAACAACAGGACAAGGACTTGGTGAAATTCTAAGTCCCTGAAATCAGCATCACCGAGTAAGCTACTTTGCATGCTTGTGCTGGTCACCACAAAGATCAAAAAAATACATGGCATACACCCCTGTAAAGATAACATGTCATTCATCAAAACACATGTAGAGCTCAGGATCATAGCATGCACACATTAATCATGGCAAAAATGACAAAAGGCCATTTGCTGAAACAGATCTGGCATAATCATCACATAGCCCTCTTCCAACAGCATTTCGGGCATCAAGATGAGCTCAAATGAAAATGATGCAATGAGATGAAATGGTGTAATCGTCGATACGAACATTTTGATATGCTACACGCACAAAACGGAGCTACGGATGCAGAGTTATGGCATGTCAAAGTTGCATAAAAACTAGGGTTTCGGGAGGAAAAATTCAACCCGAGATGCTCAGATCTAGATCCAAGTCGGGGCTGCACGGAAATCGAGGATCGCCGGGGGAGATGGGGTCGCCGGAGTCGTGGAAGGAGCTCGCCGGAGTCGAGAGAGGCCGGGGCGACGCGGGTTGCCGGCGAGGCGGCGTACGGCGGAGGCGCGCGGCGCTCGAGGAAGAACGGCGAGGCGCGGACGTCGGGGCTTGCTGCGGCGGCGTTTTGGTTCGGTGGCCGGATCTTGCGGCGGCGGCGATCCGGCAAGGGCAGGCAGGGAGGCGGCGCGAAGATCCCGCGGGCGGCGGGGCGCCCAGTCGGCGGGGAGGAGGCGCGATGGGCTTGGGAGGGCACCCCACGGGCCTCTGTGGGCCGGCGGCAGAGAGACAGGCGAAGTGGGGCGCGGTCGTCGGCCAATGGGAGGAGGCCACGTGGCGGCGGACGGCTAGCCGAACATGTCTTTCGGCGAGGATTGTGTCCGGCGCGCGAGGAGAGGGAGGGATCTAGGGTTTGCCCGAAAATTTCGGGGAGTGGCCTTTATATAGGGTAGAGGGAGCTAGGAAGCTCCAAATGGGGTGCGATTTTCGGCCACATGATCGTGATCGAATGATCTAGATGATAGAAGGGGTTTAGGTGGGTTTTGGGCCAGTTTGGAAGGGTGTTGGGCTGCAATACACACCAGGCCTTTTCGGTCCCTCGGTTAACCGTTGGAGTATCAAACCAAGTCCAAATGGCACGAAACTTGACAGGCGGTCTACCGGTAGTAAACCAAGGCCGCATGAAAAGTCTCGGTCCAATCCAAAAACGTTTAAGCCCCACACACGGAAAGAGGTAGAAAGGACCACCGGAGGACATAGGAGCACCGGAATGCAAAACGGACAACGGGGAAAATGCTCGGATGCATGAGACGAACACGTATGCAAATGCAATGCACATGATGACATGATATGGGATGCAAGACAAAGACAAAACACACGGAGACAAAAACCCGACAACGACGAAATGAAATAACTTAGTGCCGGAAACGGCAAGAGTTGGGATACAATTAAGGTAAATTACATCCGGGGTGTTACAAGCTGGGACCAAGCAGCTCGAGCAGTATTTGTGTTTTTGAGGTGTGAGCACTGCAGAGTTTTTTGATGTTTAGCCCAGATATTAATTTTTCTCCTCTGGACAACAACGAAAACGTCGCTGCAGGTATTAACTGGGCGGGCTGTGGCCCGTCTAGCCCAGGCTAGATATCCAGCCCAGATATTAATTTTTTCAAGCTGAAAATGGCTAGCCCAGCTATACTTTTTTAGGAATACCCAGACAAGGTCAAGTTGTTATTCTCCGCCCCGCTGGGCTACTAATCTTTCGTAGGAGGGATGCATTAGGCTTAACAAGAAAATGGGCTTTAAGAAATAACAAATGGGATGTAATTATAAAAATTGGGCAGTAACTATAAAAAAATGCACCAAACACATGATTACTTTATAAAATATTATTTTTGGATATTGAAAATTTTAATTTCATTAATTGTTGCGAGCCCAATGTTTTGTTGATTTTTACATAATATAAATTTATATTGAAATTGTATTTAATCTGACTAGAAATTTCGGGATAAAAATATTTCGGATCCCATCAAAATGTGGGAAATTTTATTGAATTCTGTTTTGAACGGTTGGTTGAAATGGGTTGTACTTTTAACAAACTGTAAATGGGTTGTAGTAAATTCCATTAGAATTCAAAAATGGGCAACACATTCTTACAAATATCAAATGGGCTATAAGTTCTCTGCCACACACTTCTGGCCTTGCTATGTTGACGCGTCCCCAAAAAAACAGAGTTGACGCGTATGCAAGGCTTTGTCAACTTATAGTCAACACACGGTTCTAGCAGCAGTGGCCATTGGATGTCCATCCAACGGATGCCATGCTTCTTCTTCAATCTCGGCCGTGCTTCTTCTTTAATCTCGGATATTCTAGATTCACCCGCCCAAAAAATGATTCCTCCCCCTGACATCTGGGGCGCACCATTTTGGTAGCTGACCTTTGGGCCTACTAAGTTGACGTACCAAGGGCTTTGTCAACTTAGTCAATATAAATGATTCTAGCTGAAGTGACCGTACGATGTCCATCCAGCGGCTGTAGTGCTTCTTCAACCTTTGGTCTTCTTGCTTCAGCCGCCCAAAGCAGCGCCGGTCGTGCCGCCTGCTCCTGCCTCCCGTGGCCAGCTGTGTTGCCGCGGAGGCCTCACCGCCCCTACTATTCCCACCATTGGCCAGGCCCTGCGGCGACGACAACCTCACACCGCAGCCGAACGAGTGAACCATCATACTCCTCTCCGCGTGGGCATCCACTGCCGCGACTTCACCGGCTCCGTGTCGTCCCCTTCATAGGCTTCGTCGTCGTCCACAGCCCTGGTGCTCTCGGCGCGGCGTGGTCAACGTGGTCAAGGAACGACTTCCATCGGACGTGGACTGTATGTGGAGAGGCTGACAACTAGGTCCACGGCGGCAGCAAGGAAGTGCCTCCTTATTACATGGAAAATAATGATTCCTCCACCTGACTGCAGGGACCCACCGGACGGGCCACCAGTATTTTGCGAAAAAATCGTTTCCCCCTGACTACTGGGACCCACCGGACGGGCCACCATATTTCACAAAAAAAACATTGCCCCCGCTGTCAGCTCGGACCCACCGGAAGTGCCTCCTTATTACGCACAAAAAAAATGAATACTCCCCCGGCTGGCTGGGACCCACCTTGCTGGGAGACTGACTTGTGGGCCTACTAAATTGACGGGGACGAAGGGCTTTATCAACTTAGTCAATATGAACGATTCTAGCTCCAGTGACCGTACGATGTGCATCCAACGGCCGTAGTGCTTCTTCAACCTCTGGTCTTCTTGCTCCAGCCGCCCAAAGCAGCGCCGGTCGTGCCGCATGCTCCTGCCTCGCGTGGCCGGCTGTGCTGCCGTAGAGGCCTCACCGCCCCTACTATTCCCACAGCTGGCCAGGCCCTGTGGCGACGGCAGCCTCACACCGCAGCCGAAGCAGAGAACCCTCGTAGTCCTCTCCGCGCGGGCTTCCACTGCCGCATCGTCCCCTTCCCAGGCCTCGCCGTCGTCCACCGCCGTGGTGCTCTCCGCGCGGCATGGTCAACGTGGTCAAGGAACGACTTCCATCGGAAGAGTACTGTACGTGGAGAGGCTGACAGCTGGGTCCACGGCCACAGCCCAGTTTTTTTGTGATTTGCTAAGTAAGTCGCTTTGTCAGGCCTGTTGGGCTGCAAATCTTTCAAGACGAGGAGAGCTTTCATTCGGCTGGCTGAGAAAATGGCCCATCAGTAATGAGAAATGGGTTGTACATTTTTAAAACACATCAAACCGGAAATTAGATTCAAATATCGTTTTTTTCATTTCAAGATTTTAAATTACATTAATTTTTATGCATGGAGAATTTGTTGGATTTTATATTGATATACATTTATTTTTAAAATCAGCTTGAATGTGAGTCAAAATTTCGGGATTAAAAACAGTTCGGACTGCACCGAAATATGCAAAATTTCGTATAATTTTTAACTGTTGCCACAATATGGGCTGTAATGCTAACAAAAAGAATACGGGCTCCAAAAAAAACCTTAAGAATTAGCAAATGGGCTGTAAATTATTAGAAATAATGGAAGATGGGCTGTATGCTGTTTTCCACAGATTTGAGGCTTTCCTAAAAAAAGGTTGATGCGCAAGCACTGACTGTTGGATGTCCATCCAATGGCCGTCGTGCTTCTTCAATCTCTGCTCTTCCTGCTCCGCTGGCGGGACTGCCTGCTCCCTCCTCCTAGCGGCCGGCTGTGCTGCCGCGCAGGCCTCACCGCCCGACCGTACTCCCATCGCTGGCCTAGCCATCCCTCTACTCACCCACAACTGCTGTTATTCTCCGGCGACGGCAGACGAACCAGTAAACCCTCGTACAGTCGTACTCCCCTCCGCGTGGGAAACAACTGCCGAGTCTTCCCTGCCTCTGTGTCGTCCCCTTCCTAGGCCTCGCCATCGTCCACCGCCCTGGTGCTCTCGGCGTGACGTGGCCAACGTGGTCAAGGAACGACTTCCATCGGGCGTGGACTATACGTGGAGAGGCTGACAGCTGGGTCCATGGCCGCAGCAAGGAAGTGCCTCCTTATTACGCGGAAAATAATGATTCATCCACCTGACAGCTGGGACCCACTAGACGGGCCACTGTATTTCACGAAAAAAATGTTTCCCCCTGACTGCTGGGACCCACCAGCTACATCTTCGCAGGCAAGGAAGTGCCTGACAGTCGAGACCCACCTGGTCGAAGCGTACGTAGCGTTGTCATTCTGGTCGCGAACGTGTACGCACGTACGGGTCGATGTAGAGGCGCGCACATGTCGTAGTAGAGGCGCGCACATAGCATGTACACGTACGTACAACGGCCAGGGTGCAAGAAAGAAAATACGGCCATGTATGTGTACATACGAGCGGGGTCTCGAACGCCTACTCGCGCATACGTACGGCCAGGGCTCATGTACATGGTTGGGTTGGAACGGAGAAACAACATCGTCGTCGTGTTCATGGGGAGGCAACGGAATGCGTCATGTTCATGGGGAGGCAACGGAATGCATCGTGTTCATGGGGAGGCAACGGAATTCGTGGGAGCCAACCGGCTGGGTCGGAATGGAATGCAAGGTCGTGTTCATCGGGAGGGCTTGGATGGAACAGGCAATGGAAACGAGGTCTGGCGTACCGCAAAACGGAGGAAACGGCCTTGTGTTCGACCGGCCGCATTCGAAACGAGATCCTGTTCATCGGGAGGGGTCTGGTGTACCGCAAAACGGAGGAAACGGACCTCTTACGGTCGAAACGGGGGTCCTATTGATCGGGAGGGGTGTGGCGTACCGCAAAACGGACGAAACTGACTTGTGTTGGAGCGCTACGGTCAAAATGGGGGTCTTGTTCATTGGGAGGGGTGTGGCGTACCGCAAAACGGGACTCCACGGGATACCGTTCATCTCCACCATCGCCCCCCTCCAGCCCCCACGAGCTACTGTTCATCCACCGTCGACCTCCTCCAGCCTCCACCTGTGACTGTTCATCCACAGGCTCCTGTTCATCCAGCTTCCACCGCGTGCTACTCCACCGACTACTGTTCAACCAGCCCTCTCCACGGGCTCCTGTTCAACCACCCCTCCACGGGCTACTCTTCATCCTGCCCTCCACCGTCTACTGTTCATCCTGCCCTCCACGGGGTGGTCCTGTTCATCCAGCCCTCCACGGGGTCCTGTTCATCCAGCCCCAACCGGCTCGATCAATCGGGGTCCTGTTCATCCAGAGGCAACACCACGGGGTCCTGTTCATCCACCCCCACCGGGAACTGTTCATCCAACCCCCCTGCAACGCTCACTCTTCATCCAGAGGCAGCATTGATCAGCTTCAGTTAGCAGCAGTAGCAAAGGAATCGCTCGATTGGGTTCAGTTAATAGCCATCGATCGATCGCTCGGGTTCAGTAATGCATAGCCTGCAGTGCAACCGCTCGGGTTCAGTTAGAGCCCAACGCCTCGCTCGGGTTCAGTTAGAGCCAATGCCTCGCACACATGCGCGTACGTGTACGAGAGAAACACGCATCGCTCGGCCCTCGACCTCCCACCGTAACCGGGAACTCCCCGAAATTTTCCTCGCCCTCGCTTCTACCATGGTTTTTTCCGTCATGGACGGCCCAAAGAATGTCAGGCAGCTGCGTCTCCGGCTCGCCCAGGACGAAAAGCCCATTTTCGGTCATGATTTTTTGTCATAGAAGTAGGAGCCCACCACATCTATGATGATACCGGGTTTTGTCACAATTATCATCATAGAAGTGTCATATGTATGACAGAAAAAAATTTTGTTTGGCCCAAAATGTCACAGATGTGTCTTTTTTTGTAGTGCCTCCTTCCTGCTTCATACGTAAATGATCCAAAGTCACCTTATTCAAAAGTAATCTCTCCTTCCTTCTTACCCACCGCACTATCCTGTGCTCAAAAGGGAAGGGTTCGGCGTGCCGTACCGCTCCAAGGGTACCTCCGAAGAGGGTGTCCCCTACTCCGGGCGATTCTTCCAAGAGGAAAGCAAACGAAGACACGGCCGTACCTTCATCGAAGAGGTATCAATTCGCCACCATGCACCTGAGTAGTCACGTCCAACCGTGACCTTCCCATTTTCCATGTGTCAGGAGAAAGGTGTGCCGGACTATATCTGGAGGTTCGAGTGGCCGTACTTCCCACAGCCAGGATTCAAATCCTACCGTGAAGACGGGGGCTGATGCGGGGCGATGCCGGACTGTCCTTCCACCGAGGACTCGGACGATGTATCCGTCACCAACTCGGAAGTGGAGAGTGCCATGAATCATCGGCGCCGCCGGGCCATTTTACAAGACCCTAGCTTTTCAGAAGAGTCGTTCAATGCACTCAGCTCGGTGGATGCATACATCCGAGCTGCTCGAGATGGAAATAAAAGGGCCACAAAGCAACATTTGAAAGATGTGCTAGTAAATTTGCTTTGTCTGACTATGATAACCATATGCCAGTAGCCCCCGAGACTTAAAGGAGTTGAAACAACGGATTTAAGGATAAATGTACAACCAGGTGCTTACGCAGAGGAACACCCAGCTAGCTCGGGAACTAGAAAAGTGTCAGCGCCAGCTGCTTGCTGCCAATGCCGAACTGGAGAAATACAAGGCATCTCCCGGTAATATTTCCCTCTATAAAAAATTCATAATGATATACCGATAGTGTGAATCTAGATACTTATATTTGTGTTTGGTCGTTAGACCATGTACGGGAGCAGTTGGGCGCCGCTCGAAGCGAAGAACACGGAGCCAAAAAGCTACTAGCAGCGGGCGAGCATGTATTGACAAAAGTCGTTCAGGAGAAAAAGAAACTCCATGATTCGAACGCCAGACTGGGCGAAGAACTGAAAGATGTGCGAGCTCAGCTAGCGGACTCTATGAAGGAGACCAAGATGCTGCGAGGCAGCATATTCAGTACGTGGCCGCTTTTATCTTATAACTGTTTGGAGGTAACGGTAGCTGATATAGCTATAATTGCAGGTGTATTGACGAACCGCCCCGAAGAGGAGGTGTCCGGATCATCAAGTGATCTTCTGCAAGGGCTGTCGCAGTTGCACGAGCAAGCTCGGCAAAGGATGTCGAATGTAGCCAAGGCCTTATGGCCATCCGACTCCCCTCCAGGAAGCATGGAGAAGCTGGTAGAGCTGTTCAAGGGAGCGCGGCGGCGTGTCCGGCTGTGGAAGATATCGGCCTGCCGAGAGGGTGCACGAGAGGCCTGGGCCATGGTGAAGACGCGATATACCAAGCTGGATCCTAATCACATGGCTTGTGTCAGACCGCTAGGGCTGAATGGGGAAGAAATTCCCGTTAGTTTAGTATATGACCAAGTAGAGGTGGCCGCCAAATATTCCCAATAGGATTGTAAATTAGACCGCCTTTTGGACGGTATAGAGGAGGAAGTGTTTGAGTCGTGAGCGACTATGTACTTTCCTTCTAGCAGGATAATAAAGACAATTGGCATCGCCGACCTTTTCGCTTCAACCTCTTGACCCGGACGTTCGGAGTGTTTTCGAATACCGTAGTAGTAGAATATACTGGGGTATGCGTGGAAACCAGGCGTAGGGTTCATAATTGCTCAAACAGACAATGTGTATCCGGGTAGTTATGTTATATTACATTATGTAAGAAACATCTTCCAGATAGAATAGTTCCATTAAGGGTTCCTTTCCCTGGGTGTGCATGCATGTTAATGTGCACGTCCGAATTGTGATTGATAAAATCATAGAGTAAGTAACATCTAGGGTTCACAATGGAGTGAATGCAAAAACACCTTTAATTCGCCAACCGAATATCCCCTTAAGAACGCTAGCTTTCGGCTTCACCCAGTCTAAGGTACACATCCGGATGACCCGGCAGTAACAATCATAGAGGTGCTCCCTTTATGCCCTAGCTGAACTAACGGGAACGTAGGGCATAAGCACAGGAGCCAGGCAACCCAGCTTGGCCAAAACTTAAGTCATATCGATGCATATGGAAAAAGGAACGCATATGTGCTGAGCTTGATGCTCGAAGAATAGTCGCAAGCTTCTATACGAGAAGCCCCCAGGTATAATGAACGTACCTATTTAGAGATGTACGTGTCAGGTAGGGATGGTCTAGCCGCACTAAAGCCGTAAGGCTAAAGAGAAAACGAAAAAAGGTAAAAGACGAAAAGAGAGAGAAAAAAATAAATAATGGTAATAACAGGAGGGAGGAAACAAACATAGAGTTCGACGTTAGGCATAAAATCATCGTAGTCTGGCCGCATTCCAGGGGTTCGGCTCCAGGTGATTATCTGACGCATCACGTAGGTGGTACGCTCCTCCGGTGACAACTTCGTCAATGATGAAGGGACCCTCCCACTTGGGCTTGAGTTTGTCCTTTTTCTTCTCCGGCAAGCGTAGAATGAGTTCACCAACGTTATATGTCTTGGACTACACTTCTCTGCTTTGATACCTGCAAGCCTGATGTTGATAAAATGCGGAACGGGCTTTTGCGAGGCGCACTCCTCCTCCAAGGCATCCAAGCTGTCCTGCTGATCAAGCTTGGCTTCTCTCTCTTCGTACATACGCACTCGAGGTAAGTCATAATAATATCGCAGGGTAACACTGCTTCCGCACCGTACACCATGAAGAAGGGTGTATATCCCGTAGAGCGGTTGGGCGTGGTCCGCAGTCCCCAGAGTACGGAGTCAAGTTTTGTCGGTGTTCTGGGAATGGGGGTCCCCAGACTTGCATAGCCAGGCGGATTCAAAGGCAGCATGGGGAAGCAGAGACGCCCATGTCCAATCAACCGCCACGCGTCAACCGAGGCCGCAGGCTTTTGGGGCCCGCGGTGCTCCGAACTTGACCCTTGGCTTCGCCGTGAAGCCAAGCCCGAGCGCACCTTGGGCCCGGGGGCTATTGTCGGCGTTCTGGGAATGGTGGTCCCCAGACTTGCCTGCCTGCGGCGCGGGGGGTGGCTGAGCCAGCAGGCCGTACGGCCCATCTTCACCAACAAAGCACCCAAGACCCTCGCGAGGGGCCAAGCCTCGCGAGGCGGACGAGGCAAGACCTCCTCCGGAGTGGCCTAGCTAGGCAGGCTCACAAGGAGCGGAGATATCAAGGCGAGGCGAACCTCACGAGGCTCTCGTGACGTGAGCCATGACAATCGACACTAGGCGGGCGCCAGGCGGGCGCCAGCGCGCACAGCGTTCTTGATTACTCTTTGGTGCAAAGGGGGCAAGCACAGCCGCGGAGTACCTAGGCCTCAGGCAACAAGACCAAGACCATGGACTGCAAGATGGGGGTCATCATGTAGCCCAGAACAGCGTCACCACCAGAACTTTGTGCAGGCAAAGACTACTTTTGTCAGGATAGCTTGTACTAGCTGCCCCCCTTCAAATTAGCCCGCCATTGTTGGCTCCCTTCCCGCTCGATATTTGGGAAGAGGACTAGGGCCTCTATAAATAGGACTAGCCACCACAGTGGAGGGGGGATAACCTCATCGGATCTGAGCGAGAGGAAGGGAGACCACAAACACAAGCTCACCGAGCTCAAGAACGCCTCAACCTCAGGAGGCCGTTCTTCCCTTGTATTGTTCATCATCAGCCCAAGAGGCAATCCACCACCACCACACTGGAGCAGGGTATTACACCACAACGGTGGCCCGAGCCAGTATAAACCCCGTGTCCTTTTGTGTTGTGAGTTCGCCGAGTTCGTCTGCAAGATCTTAGCGAGCTAGAGCATAGATCGGTTGGAGGGAAAGACTTCACGCGCACCCCAGTGTTTGAACCTTAAGGGTTTTTCAGAACCCCACACCCCGACATTTGGCGCGCCAGGTAGGGGTGCGCCGGAGCCTCTTCTCCACCAGTCAGCTCTCCGTCATTCACCAGCAACGATGTCTGGCAACCCAAGAGCCGGATCCGACCGCTGGGCAACCTGGCCGGCCCGGACGGCGCTGCCTGCCCATGAAGATCTTGACCCGCGCCCTAGGCGGCGCGGGCGTCACCAAGCTCCGTCGGGCGTGGACAGCGCGGCCAGGCATCATCCACCCTCACCCCGCGGCAAGCACGAGCCGCGGCGAGAGTAGCGAGTCACGCTGCGGCAACGGCGCCGCAGTCGCGGCGGGAGCAAGCGAACATGCGGGCGGCACTCACAGTTGCAAGGGAGCTGCTGCGATGCAAGCTGATGGAGAGCGGCCGGGACACGCTGCTTGAGAGTGTTGCTAAGCTACTGGACGCAGCGGCGTCGGGAGCGCCACCCTTCAGCTATTAACTCCCCCCAGGCCAATGCAAGGTCGCACGGCGAGCCTCACCACATCTGCGCACCGTCGACTACGCCCCGGGGCTTCGCCAACATCAGCACGGCTGGCGGCGTAGGGGGCTCCAACCCCCCCCCCCCATGCCGCCCTCGAGAAGCATGAGCGCAAGCGTCACCCCCATGGTCCCAGCCAGATGCTGTATTATCATCCCCAGGATGCCATCATGGGCGGAGCAATATGGAGTGTGGGGCACCACGGCGAGGTGTTCGGGGCGACGGCCCCGGAAGCCTACGCGCCCCGCATGATGGACCAAGGGTACGCACCAGAGGACGACGTCAGCTCATTCGTTGGAGAAGATTGGGGAGAAGGGGCGCTAGGAGTCGAAGCTTTCCAAGAGCCAGCGGAGAACCACAGCGATCGCGCCGGCGACGGCAACTACAGGGCACCACTAACCTCTCAGGAACAGGCTTATGCTAACCATGGGCTACAGATGAATCAGATAGCAGCACTGATCGACGACCCCGGCACGGCGGCACTCGTCTCAACAAGGGAGACACGCTGGGGGCCGCCGAGAAGGAGCGAGGAGCAAGGCCCCTCCCCAAGGCACACGAAACCAGGGGACACTCGGAGGTAGGCCCTCTGCGGGGGTGGCTTCAACGACCCTTCCTACCCGTGGTCGCCGAGGGAACCGCTGGCGTCCTCTTTCCCTCCTTTGTGTCGTCCTGGTCTCCGGCCGGCTCGAAGGAGGTCAAGAGTGGCGCAAGGTGGGGCCCTCGTCTTGCGATATGAAGCAAGGCCAGTACCTGTGAACAAGGCCAAGTGCCTATGAAGCTCGCCGCCCGTGACACTCTCACGTAATAATGAGTTGGGGCTGTACACGCCGCGGAGTCTCAGGAGCGCCGGCCTCAGGCCCTAGGGCTGCCTCCCACTCCTAGTGGACTGCACTTAGCTCCGCGCTGTTGAGAAGACTTGAAGAGCCGAAGACTAGACTAGGTGCCGTACACAGACTTTTGCTTTTGATCTATCTTTCTGTGGCTTTGCTTTCTGATTCTGGACTTAAGTTGAAGCTGAATTTTTATCATTGCGCGCGGGGGGTGCCTTTTCTCGTTTGAGCCGCTTTTCGCCTTCTGGATCTTGTTTGGTTTGGGACTCACGTCCGTCGCCTCTCCCTCGCAAAGCTCCTCGCGAGCCGGACCGTGCAGAGCACGCGCTAGAACTACGCCTGGTGCTCACCCTTTCCGGAGTCCCCCTACAAACATGGCGATAAGCTCCGCAGGATTCTCAGGAACTCGTCGCCTCATGGCCCAGCCCTAAGCAGGTGCTGACTAAGGTAATCCACCTCTGGAAACTCACCCCCAGCTTCACGAGCTCACGGGGACACATACCCACATCGCATAGGAAAGTAAAAAACTGCGATTTACTTACACGAGGGGCTCCCCCTCTCAAAATGCTCTCGCAAGTTTTCCAAGGGCCACGCCCGAGTTTTGCGTGTAGAATAAAACAACAGGAGAATATGGGATCAGCCAGAGATATTGCTCGCTGCGTCATCCAGGGACGTGTCGCTCGCATCGTCATCACCTTCGTCGGAATCATTGTCACCGTCGGCGACGCCTCCATCATCGTCGTTGACCACGTCACCTTCGTTTGCAACGACCACCACCCCATCATTCTCCGAGGTGAAGGCCCTGACCAACGCATCGACATAATCCTCTACCCAACACGCCAAGTCGCCCTGGACGGCAATGCACACAGGAGCAATGGCAGCATCAAAGTCTAAGTTGGGGTCGACGTTCAGGAGGTGGTTGAAGACACGGGAGAAGGCTCGCTGAAGCAGGCCACGACCCCTCTCCTCGACAAGCCGCCGAGCTCTGGCAGATTGAGCCTCCGGGCGCGTCACCACCTCGGTGAAGAAGGTCAGGTGGCTGGCATAGTTGCTCGAGTGAGGGGTCAGGGCGTTCTCGTCGCAGATATAGGCCAGGGCGGCGTTGGCCTTGTTCCGAAGGTCTTGAAGCATAGGGGCATGCTCGCGCTCCAGCGTTCGGTGTTGGAGCACTTCTTCTCTGTTTTGCCGAGCGACGGCCTCGACTTCGTCAATTCGGCTCCGGAGGGAACGCAGCTCGGCGCGGGCAGAGGCCAGGTCCGCCTGCGCTGTAACCAGGGCGGCGGTTGTGGCCTCAGCACGCCTCTCGGCCTCGTCCAACCTGGGCCTGAGGGCGGCGGCCCTGCCTGCGCCCTCCTGTCTGGCGAGCTCCAGCCTCAAGCCGTACCTGACCTCCAGATCAGCGCGAACCACGGCTACCCGGCGATTGATCTCTTCTTCGACTCCAGCCTCGTGGGCCCCGACGGCATCTTCAGCTTGAGCAACTTGACGCTCCCTCGTCTCCAGCCGCTCGAGCTTGAGGCTGTGCTCCACGGCCTCCAGGGCCAGCGTCTCCTCGCGCTGCCGAACCTCCTCTTCCTCCGCAGGCGTCCCCCTCATCGACGCAAGGGCGGCCCCACGCGCCACGACTTGCTGCTCGAGGGATGCGCTCCAGGCCTAGAGCTCCCACGCGCGCTCCTCCACAGCCCCGCGGCGGCGATCGGCCTCATGAGCTTCCTCCAAAGCTCGCGAGCGGGCCTCATTGGCAATCTTGAGGGACGCCTCAACCTTCGCGTTCTCGAGGTCGCGATGATAACGACCAAGGTTGATTGCCACTCGTAGCTTGCGCCGCTCCTCCACCAACTGAAGACCTTCGACCTCAAGACGCGAGTCGATGCCAGCAAGCTCTTCACCAAGGCGGTTCATCGCGCCCATCGCCTCCTGGAAGAGCTCGTGGCGGACCATGCTGCGCCCGTGCTCAAGCTCGAACGCTCGCCCGATCTCGTCCTCCGCCTCAGGGGCTGCGGATGGAGCATCAAGTGGCGCGCCGTCTCCTAGTTGGGGGCTGGGGGCTGGCGCAGACCGAGCAAGGCCCGCTACTTGAAGGAAGCTCTAGCATCGAGGCTAGCCACCTACCAACTGTGACCAAGGGTGGAGCCATTGGCACGCCTGCTGCGCTCTGAGCAAGGCCGCGAAGAAAGGACAGCGAAGGCGCAAGCTCGGGGCGCCTTGATAACGGACCAGCTCCCGAGGCTGACCCCACACCGTGGGCAGCGTCTGAGCCTGAAGCACTAGAGCTTGGCGACTGCAATGGGACGAGAGGGAGCTGCTTCTCTAGAGATTTCACGGCCTTAGCAGAAGGGGACCTGAAGGGGCAATCCTCAAGAAAGGAAGGCGGCAGACAGAAGATCACCAAGAAGAGATACTTACTCGTCGACGGTGATGTACTTCCGTCGCTTCAACGGCCCGAAGATGTCGCTGCCGCTAGGGGATCCCTTCCTCTTGCGGAGCTCCTCGAAGTCCACGCAAAGGCGACCGAAGCGCTGGACGTGACGGCCGGCACGCGGCGGAGCCAAAGAAGAACCAAGAGGGATAGCCTTAGGGGATCCAGGCTGTGGCGAACAGCCCGACTCTTCCTTGCTGTGACCTCCCGAGGCCCCCGGAGCCTCGGCCTCGGGAGCCGCATGCTGCACCTCATCAGCAACCGACACCTTAGGAGGGGTGTCGCAACCTCCCGAGGACGACGCCCCCGGATCACCGCTCGGCATGTGCTCCTCAACACCTGAGCAGCCAGCATCCGTCGCCGCTCGCTCCCCCGCACCGTCACCTGGGGCAAGCTCAGCACCGGCGGCAAGGAATGGGACCACAATGACGGGATTCTCACGGGGCCCCACCAAGCCAATTGGGCGCAGCCCCCACTCATCAAAGGAAGGCATGTTCGCGGCAAAGGTGACCTTGTTCTGACAGCGGTACATCATGCAGCTTTTCTTGGGCATCTCGTCTGGTAGAGGGACACCAGACAGGACCGTGAGCACCGTTTGCTGCGCAGCAAGAGGGAGCCCCTCCTCCTGAACCCTCATGTTATCCCGACTATTGAGCAAGTCCCACATCGGGCGAGAATGATGCTTAAGCGGAGCAACTCGACGCCTGACGAACTCCCTCACCACCATGGGCGCGGTCACACCAAGGTCCTTCAACCACCGCAGCCTGGCCCAGACGGGTGCAAGGCAGGGGCTCGTGAGCTTCTGATGGCCCCAGCCGGAGTTCGGAATGGCAGGCCCCACCGGAGCTTGGAGCAGAGGGTTGAGCACGCCGACATCAACAAACACCCATCGCGTGTGGAACTCGCTCGCGGACGAAGGGAGCTCAAAGTCAATCCCCATGCCTGCTGTCGCCGCCATGGCCTGGAAGCCCACACGCCCTGAGCTCTGTCGGGCACCGGTGAGATGCAGCAAGAAGAAGTGGCGGAGGAGCACCACGGAGGGGGAAATGCCCACCATGGCCTCACACACGACGGCGAAGACGGCAAGAAGGGTCACAGATTGAGGGTCGAGATGGAGCGTGTGGATCTGATAGTGCTCGAGCACCATGTTGAAGAAGGCGGAGAAGGGAGGAAGCAGGCCAGCCCAGAGGGTGTCGATGAAGATCGGAACCTCGGTGACTGCCCGGACCATGCTGGGGCGAGACGAAGGCCAGGCCATCGTCTCTCCCCACTTGTTGAAGCCGGAGGCGAGCATGGGGCGCACCTTGCCCATGGCCTCGTCATTGAGCACCCTAGGCCGGCCAAGCGCTGGCTCGAAGGATGGGGGCACAGTTGGCGAGGGCAGAGGTTTCTTCCCCTTGTCGGCTTGCTTTGGCGCCATGACGGTGAAGCGGGCGAAGTGCTGGTCGGATTGAGGAGGCGGAGTAGGGCGTCGAGGAAGCAGGGAGATTGGAATATTGGAAAAGCCAGGCGTGGAGAGGGAAGAATAACTCTGCAAGAAGTGGGGCCGCATAGCCAGGCGGATTCAAAGGCAGCATGGGGAAGCGGAGACGCCCACGTCCAATCAACCGCCACACATCAACTGAGGCCGCAGGCTTTTGGGGCCCTCGGTGCTCCGAACTTGACCCTTTGCTTCGCCGCAAAGCCAAGCCCGAGCGCACCTTGGGCCCGGGGGCTACTGTCGGCGTTCTGGGAATGGGGGTCCCCAGACTTGCCTGACTGCGGCCCGCGGCGTGGCTGAGCCAGTAGGCCGTACGGCCCATCTTCACCAACAAAGCACCCAAGACCCTCGCGAGGGGTCAAGCCTCGCGAGGGGATGACGCAATACCTCCTCCGGAGTGGCCTAGCTAGGCAGGCTGACAAGGAGCAGAGATATCAAGGCGAGGCGAACCTCACGAGGCTCTTGTGACGTGAGCCATGACGATCGACACCAGGCGGGCGCCGATGCCCACAATGTCCTTGTTTCCTCCTTGGTGCAAAGGGGGGCAAGCGCAGCCGCGGAGTACCGAGGCATCAGGCAAAGGTTGCCATTTTGGTGCAACAAGACCAAGAAAATGGACTGCAAGACGGAGGTCATCGTGGAGCCCAGAACAGCGTCACCACCAGAACTTTGTGCAGGCGAAGACTACTTTTGTCAGTATAGCTTGTACTAGTTGTCCCCCTTCAAATTAGCCCGCCATTTTTGGCTCCCTTCCCGCTCTATATTTGGGAAGAGGACCAGGGCCTCTATAAATAGGACTAGCCACCACAGTGGAGGGGGATAACCTCATCGGATCTGAGCGAGAGGAAGAGACACCACTATAGGATCGAAAGTATATCTAGAGGGGGGATTAGACTACTTGACCAAATAAAAATCTATCCTTTTCCCAATTTTAGTCTTTGGCAGATTTTAGCTATCTTAGCACAAGTCAAGCAATCTTAACACAATTCAAGCAAGCATACAAAGAGTCTATGAGACGCGGAAAGTAAAGCATGCGACTTGCAAGAATGTAAAGGGAAGGGTTTGGAGAATTCAAACGCAATTAGAGACACGAATGTTTTTGTCGTGGTTCCGATAGGTTGTGTTATCATACATCCATGTTGATAGAGACTTCAACCCACGGAGGGTAACGGTTGCGCGAGTCCACGGAGGGCTCCACCCACGAAGGGTCCACCAAGAAGCAACCTTGTCTATCCCATCATGGCCATCGCCCACGAAGGACTTGCCTCACTAGTGGTAGATCTTCACGAAGTAGGCGATCTCCTTGCCCTTACAAACTCCTTGGTTCAACTCCACAATCTTTGTCGGAGGCTCCCAAGTGACACCTAGTCAATCTAGGAGACACCACTCTCCAAGAAGTAACAGATGGTGTGTTAATGATGAACTCCTTGCTCTTGTGCTTCAAATGATAGTCTCCCCAACACTCAACTCTCTCACACATGATATGTATTTGGTGCAAAGAAGGTTTTGAGTGGAAAGCAACTTGGGGAAGGCTAGAGATCAAGATTCATATGGTAGGAATGGAATATCTTGGCCTCAACACATGAGTAGGTGGTTCTCTCTCAGAAAATGTGTATTGGAAGTGTAGGTATGTTCTGATGGCTCTCTCTTCGAATGAAGAGTGGGTGGAGAGGTATATATAGCCTCCACACAAGAACTAACTGTTACACTCAATTTACCAATCTCGGTGAGACCGAAGTGAAAAACACGGTCGGGCCGATTTAGCAAACCTAGTGACCGTTTGGATTTTCGGTGGGACTGAGTTGCAACTCGGTAGGACCGATATGGTTAGAGATAGGGCATAACGTAATCTTGGTGTGATCGATTACACAAACTCGGTGGGACCAATTTTGGTAATAAGCTAACCAGAGAGTTGGTCAGGTAAACTCGGTGGGACCGATCGCTCATTTCGGTGGGACCGAAATGTTACGAAAGAGAAATAGAGAGTTTACATTGCAATATCGGTGGGACCGATTGCTCATCTCGGTAGGACCGAAAAGTTACGAAGGGAAACAGAGAGATTAGAACCCCATCTCGGTGTGACCGAAATCCCTATCGGTGAGACCGATTTGCCTAGGGTTTGTGGCAGTGGCTATGACATTTGAAACTCGGTGGCGACAGATAGAAAGAATCGGTAGGGCCGAGTTTGACTTTTGGTTTAGGTCGTATGTGGATATTGGAAGGTAGTTGAGGGTTTTGGAGGATATCACTAAGCACTATGAAGCAAGAACCTCATTAAACAACACCTCATCCCTCCTTGATAGTATTGGCTTTTCCTATAGACTCAATGTGATCTTGGATCACTAAAATATAAAATGTAGAGTCTTGAGCTTTGATCTTGAGCCAATCTTTTTGTCCTTAATATTTTGAGGGGTCCACATTCCTCATCCATGCCATTCCATTCATTGAGCTTTTCCTGAAATATTAATCTTGGAATAGCATTAGCTCAATGAGCTATATTTTGTTAGGAATTACCAAAACCACCTAGGGATAGTTGCACTTTCAATCTCCCCCTTTTTGGTAATTGACGACAACATATAGATCAAAGCTTCGATAAATGATAATAAGAGTGAAAAACATTGTCGCTTGGAGAAGTATGTGAAAGACAAGAGCTCCCCCTAAATTTGTGCATAGTTTATGGTTTGCTTTGGATTGTAAATGCACAAAGAGTTAGGCTCATGGGTTACTCTTCCATGTCACATACATCTTGGTGGAGCGCTCAAAATGATAATAATTAAATGCATGCACTCATCACTAAGCAAGGTGAATGATTACATAGGGATAAAAAGATAATGTCATCCAACAAGCATTAATGTAGCATATGATCAAACACATGATCATCCAAGTATCACATAGACAAAAGGTATCTCAAACAAGCAAAGCAAATAAAGTTCAACCACCAAAGCAAGAGAGAACAAAAAGCAACGCTCTCTCTCGAAGCCTATGATCTATACATTTTTCTCCCCCTTTGGCAACAAGTTACCAAAAAGTTCCTAGAAAATGCATAGCACTAAATCGTCTCTCAGGCTTGGTCTTCAGGTGGTGGTGTCCGGATAACTCCAAGAACGAAGTCTTCAGTCGAAGTAGATCTAGCTGATGGAGTAGGTGCTGGAGCTGGTGGCACTGAAGCTGTAACTGGTGCAGATGACGTGGCTCTGGTGTCTGGAACAGGCACTGCGGTAGACCTCTGAGGTCTAGGCACTCTGGCAAATGCATCAGTGGTTGTCTTGCCCTTCCTCTCCTGCATATCATCTTGTAGTTGCTCCACAACAGACTGGATCTCAGTTACCTTCACATCCAAGTCATAGAACTTTTGCTCCATGATCCTCTCCAAGCTCTCCTGGTTTTGAGTCAGGGTGGCCAGTCCCTTCTCAATCCTCAGAGTGGAGGCAATCAAGTAGCCAAGCTGATCTTGCTTGCTCTTCAGAAGATACTGAGATGCTTCTTCAGTAGTTGGCATCCTAGTAGCCTTTTCAGCTTTTGCCTTCTCCTTCTTGGGTTGTGCATGCACAGAAGATGGTTCATCCTCATTCATAAACACTGTGTTGTCCTTGAAGTCTGGATAGATAGGCATGTGCTCCTTGTCCAGCAGATATGTACCAGTGCCCATCTTGGAGTTGATCAGCTCCTGGATCTGTGGGGCATACCCACAACTCCTCTTCTGATCTGCAGCTATCCTCTTGATAGTTTCAACTATTAGGCTCATGACTTTGAACTTCTGTGGGACATCAAAGATGTGAAGCAAGTTAATTGCATGGCCTCTGATCATCTTGTGATCACCTGACTTTGGCAAGAGAGTGTGCCTGAGGATCTAGTTGATGGTTGGCAAGCCTGACAGAAGGTAATGTACAGATCCAAACTTATGTGTCTCAAGAGCAGCATCTGGGATCTCCTTGTACATGTGTGCCATTGTGTTGTGATCGTTCTTCCTGTTGGCATAGACATCCAAGTCATCTTCACTCTCTTTTGAGGCATTGATCAATTTTGCCCATCCAGCAACCGTGGACTGGTACCTCGTACCTTCAGACATCCAGACAATCCTTCCATCTGGGTAGAAATGAGCTGTGGAGTAGAACTGCATGATGAGCTCATCATTCCATTTTGTGAGCTTCTGAGCCACAAACTCATCGACTCCACAAGCCTTGAAACTTTCATGTACACCTGGATAGTGATCCTCATTCTCCTTGATGTAGTCCCAGTCGACCCATCTCATGTCACACCCTATGGGCTTCTTGTCAAGGAACACTGTCTCATAGAAGTCTTGTTGTTCCTTCGTATGGAACCTGTAATCCACAATAGTCCTCCTCCTGGTGGCATATGGATCAGACTCTCTCCATAGCCTCAGACCTGAGTCCTTCCTTATCTTAATTTTCTTAGCTACTGGATGAGCATCATTGTGATCTGGGACTTTTGGCTTCAGCTTCCTCAATACATGTGACTCATCATCTTCTTATTCCATTTCAGCTTCAGGCACTGGGGACTTGTTATTTTCCTCAACAGGGATGTTCCTGGTGCTCCTCTTCGGTTTTGGCTTTGGAGCTGGAGCAGCAGCCTTTGGAGCAGTCTTAGGCTTAGATGGAACAACCCCTTCCCTGATGGCATCACCCATAAGCTTCTGAGCTTTGGGTGCTAGTGCATCATCTTCTTCCTCTTCCTCTTTAGAATCTCTCATGATTGAGGATCTCCCAAGCACTCTAGCAGTGGTCTTTTTGACCCTCTCCTTCCTCTTCTTTCCTTCTGCAGCAGCCTCTTTGGGTTCAGATTCCAAAGGGACTTGAGTAGATGCTCTGGCCTTAGACATTGGAATTCTCTTTGCAGGAACCTTTTGCTTCATGCCTGGCTTGGTGGCAGCAGCAGTGTTGTATTCCTTCTTAACCACTTTCTTCTTGGAAGTGGCGTCATCCTCAACTGCCACATAGTCTTCATCCTTAGATTCAGAGGTCTTCTTCTTTCTGGACCTGGTGGCAGCTTTGGGTAAGTTGCTTGGGGTGCTCCTGCTACCATCATCTAAACTGCTAGAGGGACTAGTGCCCTCACTCAGGTGAACCTGCTCCTCTGACCTGTTCTGGCTGTCACTCTGATCAGACATATGGCAAACACTGATAGCAGACCCTGTGAATAGATATAGATGAGATAGAGTGGATGAGCATCACAAAATGCAGAGGTTTTTGCAAAAGAATGAGTCAAAAACTTAGTTTTAGTTTTCCATAGAAAGCATTTCGGATCAACCAATTTGTAAACTCGGTGATACCGAAGCAGCTGTTGAAACCTAAACTAGTGAACTCGGTCAGATCGAGTCACATTTCAGTGGCACCGAGACTGCTAGGGTTTCACAAAGTCCTGAACTCGCTCACACCGATTTGCAATTCTCGGTCAGACCGAAAATTACATGTGCAATGGCCTGAGCCGAATCGGTGGTACCGAGTTCCACAACTCGGTGGGTCCGAGATGGTTTCGGCGGAAACCTAACCCTAAATTTTCAATTCATGACTAAACTACGGATTGTTTTGACTGGATAAGAATGATCTCAATCGTGGCAAGATACATAGCGAACACAATGTGCTAGGAATCAGATAGGGATAGCACAGTGATCGAGTTCATACCCTAGTTTGGCGGAAAACTCGCTACGACGGCAACGGCGGGGATGATTCCCATTGACGACGGCGGAGACCAGCGGCAGGAGGCGGCTGGTGATGAGGAAGACGATCCGGAGACCCTGGAGGCAGAGCGGGCTAAGCACGGGTCGAGGAGGTTCGGAAAGTTTTCCAAAATTTGACCCATGGGTACATATAGCCCGACCCTGTCGGTGTGACTGAGTGGAACAACTCGCTGGCACCGAGATTCATAACTACAAGCAGTTACTGAAACTCGGTGTGACCGAAAGGTTCGAATCGGTTGCACCGAGGTAGAAAACCTAGATCGACTTAGTGATCTCAGTATGACCGAAATGGGTGAATCGGTCAGACCGAAACGCACAAAGAAGTTTTGGAAGTTTAAGTCTATGACGAATCGGGGACTCCGAGTGCTCCTCACACAGAGTGGTTCGAATCTGACTTGATCAAATTTTGTGATGCAACATGAATAGAGTTTGAGACGAGATAAGCATAGATAGCTAGAGAAGGTTCTTAGGCATTCTTGTCCATCCACTTGGCCAAAATGAAAGGAAACCAATCAATCAAAACAACAAGTGGATGTCCTCGAATGAGTAAATTATGCAACCAACATGCTCACACAATAAAATGGCAAATGAAATATGTGGCAAAGCATGCACAAACAGTTCTAGCATCTATCAAGCAATTGGCGATGACTAGGTCATCTATACGTGAGTATATTGACTTATGAGTCAAATGAGAACATTTGATCATAGGTCATACTCACCGTTTAAGCACAAGTGGGGTTAGCACTTTTACATAAAGTGTTGTTGTGTTCACACCATTAGAGTTGCTTTAACTCAATTGTTAGAGTAAAGCTCCCCCTAGATGTGAGATCCCCCCTAAGAGGGATGAACTAACCTTGGGTTTTGTCGATGATGACTTCATGTAGGTGTTGAATATGTAGATGCTCGATGTTGGTGTAGATCATTTGGAGCTATCGTTTGGAGTGAGTTTCACTTTCAATGCCTACATGGGTTAGTCCCACAAGGAACAAACAAGGGTATCCATAGACATAGAGTGATGCACACACAAGATGATGTCTATGAAAGCTTTAGGTTACCTTGTCCCTTGTCTTACCAACAAGAGGGTTTGTGACTCCTTGAACTGGTGCAAGATGTGGAAGTTGATTGCACTTGTCCTTACCAAAAAGATAAGAGTGAAGTATATTGGCAGAGTCACCCTCAAGAACTCTTCTAGTTCTTCTTCTTCGGGATCCACACCATCTTGATGGGAATCCTCGGAGTTGTAGTTGTACTTGATGAAGTGGAACTTGATGTAGTCTTGGGAACCCACTTGACCAAGGCCTTAGGAGCTTCTTCAAATGCATCAATTTCCTCTTGAAGCTTGTCCTTGCCTTTTTGCTTGTGGTCTTATGGTGGAAGATCATCTTGAACTTGTGTCCCTTTGGATGAAGAGGATCATACTTCTCTTGTTGAGGAACAAACTTTGTCTTGGGGTATTGATATTCTTCCCACTCAACTCCATTGGCATTGAACTTTCGTTCAAAACCAATACCTTGATTCTTCCGGTGCCTTCCTTGCTTGCGTACAATTTCCTCGAATTGCTTACTCCCGGCAAGGCTCTTGTAAACACCTTTCTCTATAATTCCCTTCAAAAAGCTATTTTCTTGCTCAAGTGTAACTTGGCTAAGAGAATCATTAGTGGAATCAAGACAACTACTAGAAGCAACAACACTGGATTTAGCATGATTATCGTTACTACTAGAAGAAGAATCCTTCTTGTTCTTGTTACTAGACTTGACTTGAGGCATGTAATTGGATAAGAGTAAACACTTGGCAATGTAAGAAGAACTTTTCTTGCGAAGATCATCATTGATTGCCTTTATGAACTCATGCTCTTGCTCAAGGTTGAGCTTTTCAAAACATAATTTCTCATGAGTCCTTAAAAGTTCTTGATGATCTCGTAAGATAGTTTCATGAGCTAACTTAAGAGTGTTTAGTTCTTTAGTTAGAGACTCAATCTTCTCCTTATCATTGTCATTCATTTCATCATATTATTCATTACTATAGTTGTCAACGAGTAACTCATCATCACTTAACAAGTCATCTTCATCACTATTGAAATCAACATACTTGGGGTGTGATACGTTTGGACCTTTGGCCATGAAGCATCTTCCAATTCCTTCATTTGGTGAATCAAATATGTCATAGGAGTTGGTTGACACAAGTGCTAGTCCGGCAACACCTTCATCTTGAGTATATTCGGAGTCGGAGTGATAGCTTCTCTCGGAGTCATTGTCGGAGTCGGAGCCGGATACCCATTCACCAACATGAGCTTGATGCCTTCGTTTTGTGTAGCTCCTTGATGACTTGTCCTTCCTTTCCGAATCCTTGCTT
Source organism: Triticum aestivum (assembly GCF_018294505.1). NCBI lineage: Eukaryota > Viridiplantae > Streptophyta > Magnoliopsida > Poales > Poaceae > Triticum > Triticum aestivum. The sequence continues at coordinate 158,799,669 of NC_057803.1, read as the reverse complement.
CTCCGAGGGTGTCTTTGTTCATATCGATCATCCCTACTCCTTCTCTCCCTTGATGGTGATTCTTCTCTTCTACTTATTCTTTTGGGAGAATCTTCTCTTCTCTTGTTGGGAGCCATACACTCATTGGAGTAGTGTCCGGGTCTTCCACAATTGTAGCAGTTTCACTCTCGTCTAGAAGATATTTTGTCATTGTAGGACCTTGAGTTGGAACTTCTTTGCTTGCTTCTACTCTTGTAGAACTTGTTGAAGTTCTTCACCATTAGGCTCAGTTCTTCATTGAGGGTTCGTTTCTCACTTGATGATGTGGGAGCTTCACATGAGGCTTTGTAAGCACAACTTGACTTGTTATGGAGTTCCTCCTTATCCTTGATTGACATCTCATGAGCAACAATTCTTCGAATTACTTCTGTTGGCTTGAGATCTTTGTAATTTGGCATCATTTGGATCAATGTGCATACGCTATCGTATTTTCCATCCAAGGCTCTTAGGATCTTCTTGATGATGAATTTGTCGGTCATCTCTTCACTTTCAAAGCTGGCAATCTCATTTGTGATAAGAGCAAGCCTAGAGTACATTTTAGCATCTTCACCATCCTTCATTTTGAACTTGTCAAGTTGACTCTGAAGCACATCCAACTTGGATTCCTTGACGGAGTCGGTACCTTCATGCATATCAATCAAAGTATCCCAAATTTCCTTTGAATTCTCAAGACGACTGATTTTGTTGAATTCTTCGGGGCACAATCCGTTGAAGAGGATATCACAAGCTTGAGAATTGTATTTTAGCATCTTCAATTCATCCGCGGTAGATTCACGATTCGGTTCTCTCCCATCAAAGAATTCAACTTGCAAGCCAACAGACACAATAGCCCAAAGGGCGGGGTTATGTCCAAGAATATGCATATTCACCTTATGCTTCCAACTAGCAAAATTTGTACCATCAAAGTAAGGACCTCTACGGTGATAATTTCCCTCGCTAGATGCCATACTCTCCTAGGTTGTGAAACCAAGGCTATGACCACCAAAAGCTATGGAAATCAAAGCAAATGGAAACCAAAGCTCTGATACCACTTGTAGGATCAAAAGTATGTCTATAGGGGGGGGTTAGACTACTTGACCAAATAAAAATCTATCCTTTTCCCAATTTTAGTCTTTGGCAGATTTTAGCTACTTAGCACAAGTCAAGCAATCTTAACACAATTCAAGCAAGCATGCAAAGAGTCTATGAGCAGCGGAAAGTAAAGCATGCAACTTGCAAGAATGTAAAGGGAAGGGTTCGGAGAATTCAAACGCAATTGGAGACACGGATGTTTTTGTCGTGGTTCCGATAGGTGGTGCTATCGTACATCCACGTTGATGGAGACTTAAACCCACGGAGGGTAACGGTTGCGCGAGTCCACGGAGGGCTCCACCCACGAAGGGTCCGCGAAGAAGCAACCTTGTCTATCCCATCATGGCCATCGCCCACGAAGGACTTGCCTCACTAGCGGTAGATCTTCACGAAGTAGGTGATCTCCTTGCCCTTACAAACTCCTTGGTTCAACTCCACAATCTTTGTTGGAGGCTCCCAAGTGACACCTAGTCAATCTAGGAGACACCACTCTCTAAGAAGTAACAGATGGTGTGTTGATGATGAACTCCATGCTCTTGTTCTTCAAATGATAGTATCCCCAACACTCAACTCTCTCTCACAGGATATGGATTTGGTGGAAAGAAGGTTTTGAGTGGAAATCAACTTGGGGAAGGCTAGAGATCAAGATTCATATGGTAGGAATGGAATATCTTGGCCTCAACACATGAGTAGGTGGCTCTCTCTCGGAAAATGTGTATTGGAAGTGTAGGTATGTTCTGATGGCTCTCTCTTCGAATGAAGAGTGGGTGGAGGGGTGTATATAGCCACCACATAAAAACTAACTATTACACTCAATTTACCAATCTCGGTGAGACCGTAGTGAAAAACTCGGTCGGACCGATTTATCAAACCTAGTGACCGTTAGGATGTTCGGTGGGACTGAGATGCAACTCGGTAGGACTGATATGGTTAGGGTTAGGGCATAACATCATCTCGGTGTGACCAATTACACAAACTCGGTGGGACCGATTTTGGTAATAAGCTAACCAGAGAGTTGGTCAGGTAAACTCGGTGGGACCGATCGCTCATTTCGGTGGGACCGAAATGTTACGAAAGAGAAATAGAGAGTTTACATTGCAATCTCGGTGGGACCGATCGCTCATCTCGGTAGGACCGAAAAGTTACGAAGGGAAATAGAGAGATTAGAACCCCATCTCGGTGTGACCGAAATCCCTATCGGTGAGACCGATTTGCCTAGGGTTTGTGGCAGTGGCTATGACATTTGAAACTCGGTGGCGACAGATAGAAAGAATCGGTAGGGCTGAGTTTGACTTTTGGTTTAGGTCATATGTGGATGTGGGAATGCAATTAAGGGTTTTGGAGCATATCACTAAGCACTATGAAGCAAGAACCTCATTAAACAACACCTCATCCCTCCTTGATAGTATTGGCTTTTCCTATAGACTCAATGTGATCTTGGATCACTAAAATATCAAATGTAGAGTCTTGAGCTTTGAGGTTGAGCCAATATTTTTGTCCTTAATAATTTGAGGGGTCCACATTCCTCATCCATGCCATTCCATTCATTGAGCTTTTCCTGAAATATTAATCTTGGAATAGCATTAGCTCAATGAGCTATATGTTATTAGGAATTACCAAAACCACTAGGGATAGTTGCACTTTCAACCACAAACACAAGCTCACCGAGCTCAAGAACGCCTCAACCTCAGGAGGTCGTTATTCCCTTGTATTGTTCATCATCAGCCCAAGAGGCAATCCACCACCACCACACTGGAGTAGGGTATTACACCACAACGGTGGCCCGAACCAGTATAAACACCGTGTCCTTCTGTGTTGTGAGTTCGTCGAGTTCGTCCGCAAGATCTTAGCAAGCTAGAGCGTAGATTGGTTGGAGGGAAAGACTTCGCGCGCACCCCAGTGTTCGAACCTTAAGGGTTTGACGGAACCCCACACCCCGACAAGTTCCTCCACCCAGTGCTTGTCTGATTCCTTCAAAGACTGCACTAGTCTGGGTTTGATGCCGCTCATAATAAGACCATTAGCCCGTTCGACTTGACCGTTTGTTTGCAGGTGATAGACAAAGGCGTAATCGAGCTTAATGCCTAGATTCGCACACCAGGCTTTCACCTCATCGGCTGTAAAATTGGAGCCATTATCGGTGATTATACTGTGCGGGACACCGTAACGGTGTACCACACCGGACATGAAATCTATTACTCGCCCCGCTTCAGCCGTTTTAACTTGTTTGGCCTCTATCCACTTAGTGAATTTATCCACCATAACCAGCAGATACTTTCTCTTATGTCTTCCTCCTTTAAGTGGTCCGACCATATCGAGTCGCCAGACCGCGAAAGGCCAAGTGATGGGGATTGTTTGTAAGGCGGTGGGGGGCATATGGCTTTGATTGGCAAAGAGTTGGCATCTGACGCAACGTTGGACAAGGTCATGTGCATTTGCTCGAGCCGTCGGCCAATAAAACCCTGTACGGAAGGCCTTGCTAACAAGGGCCCGATCTGCGGCATGGTAACCGCCGAGTCCGGCATGAATTTCAGCCAAGAGCTACCGCCCCTCTTCCTCGGGTATGCATCGTTGAAGGACTCCGGTAGAGCTTTTCTTGTAGAGCTCTCCATCATGAACCTTGTACACCTTTGAACGCCGGACAATGCAGCGGGCCTCATTCTGGTCATCAGGAAGCTCTTTCCTGTTAAGGTAGGCCAGGAAGGGTTCGGTCCACAGGGCAATGACTGCCATGATGAGATGCGCCGACGGTGTTATTTCGATGGCTGAGCCCCCAACGACGTCGGTGTTTCCGGGATCTGGGGTTATGTTTGGATCCGGACTAGTATTGCCGTTTTCCCCCTGCCACACCATGGATGGCTTAAAGAGCCTTTCCAGGAAAATATTAGGTGGGACAGGGTCGCGCTTAGCGCCGATACGAGCAAGAACTTCCGCTGCTTGATTACTTTCTCGAGCCACATGATGGAACTCGAGCCCCTCGAACCGGGCCGACATTTTTATGACTGCATTATGATATGCCGCCATCTTTGGATCTTTGGCGTCAAAATCTCCATTTATTTGAGATATTACAAGGTTTGAGTCCCCACGTACTTCTAGGCGTTGTATGCCCATGGAGACAGCCATCCGGAGACCATGCAATAAGGCCTCGTATTCGGCTGCGTTATTGGAGTCTGTGTATAGTATTTGGAGAACATACTGGACGACGTCTCTAGTAGGGGACATTAAAATGACGCCCACTCCTAACCATGCCAGCATTTTGGAGCCGTCGAAGTACATGACCCAATTGGAGTATGTGCCGTACTCTTTAGGGAGTTCGGCCTCTGTCCATTCGGCGATGAAGTCGGCCAGTACTTAGGATTTGATAGCTCGACGTCTCTTATATGTAATGTCAAATGGGAGGAGCTCAATGGCCCATTTGGCAATCCGGCCCGTAGCATCGAGGTTGTTTATAATGTCATTGAGTGGTACTTCAGAGGCCACCGTGATCGAACACTCCTAGAAGTAGTGATGGAGTTTTCGGGATGCCATGAAGACTGCATATGCTATCTTTTGATAATGAGGGTACCGGGATTTGCCTGGTGTAAGGACAGTAGATACGTAGTATACTGGCTTCTGAAGCAGGAATTTATGTCCATCCTGTTCTCGTTCAACAACGAGTATGTCGCTCACTGAGGGAGTCCTGGACTAAGGGGTCCTCGGGCATCCGGTCTGTTATCCATTGGGCTGGACTGATGGGCCGTGAAGACATGAAGACCGAAGACTGTACCCGTGTCCGGACTGGACTCTACTTGGCGTGGAGGCCAAGCTTAGCGACTGACTATGAATATTCCTTCTTATGTAACCGACTCTATGTAAACCCTACATCCCCTCGGTGTCTATATAAACCGGAGGGGTTAGTCCGCAAAGGATATATTCATTACCATAGTCATACAGGCTAGGCTTCTAGGGTTTAGCCATTATGATCTCGTGGTAGATCAACTCATGTAACACTCATATTCATCAAGATCAATCAAACATGACATAGGGTATTACCTCCATAGAGAGGCCCTGAACCTGGGTAAACATCGTGTCCCCGTCTCGTGTTACCATCGATCCTAGACGCACAGTTTGGGACCCCTACCAGAGATTCGTCGGTTTTGACACCGACATTGGTGCTTTCATTGAGAGTTCCACTTTGTCATCGACGAAAGGCTCGATGGCTCTCCTTGTCCTTACAGACAACATCACCTCCGGGGGAGCTCTGGCCCCGGGCCAAACCCTCCGGCTGGGCGGCTTTACCATGATCTTCCGTTCGGCTATTGAGCCGATGATGAACTCTCGGGCCATCAAAAACCCCCTTTGCATCAACTCCGAGTACTCCAAGAATATGGATCCGACAAAGTTTTCGTCTTTGAACGAACTCCTAGATCACCTCGCCGCTTTGGGAATAGCCATAGACTACGATCGGATCGGGCCTAAAACCGATCAAGGAGAAATCGAGACCCTACCGGTCACCCACCAGATTGCGGTAGTCGTGGAGCAGGATGGCGAGTCTTCTTATATACCAAAGACGGACTATGTTCGGATCGCCGATCAGGAAGAACCGGATACTCACCCGTGAAAGGATGCGACCAGCTCTCCGAACATAGCATCGGACGGCGGTCCTAAACAATCAGAAGATATCCCGGAACCCGGATTGTTAAGCCCGGAAGGTCGTCAGACCCCGGATAATTGGTCAGGTCAGGGTTCGGATTTATTTCCACCCACCCACCCGGATATAGACGCTCTCATGAGCATAAAACAACAGTCTCAGGAAATGGTCCACCACTTCCGGGCCAGATTCCTCCTTGTCCAGGATAAGGTAAAAGATTGTCGTGCCGAGGATGCAATATCAGCATTCTGCAACAATTGCGCAGACGAAGGAATCCTCAATGCCATCAATCGCCGCATCTTACTGAAATTCGCTAACTTAGCAACCATCGTAGAAAAGTACAGCGCGAAGGAGAGCACCTGGAAAACTCAGGCAACTCGTTGGGAAGCGTCAGTCCAAACTCAACTCCCCCAACAGGCGAAAAGGGCGCACCCTCGCGGCACGCCTAGTCCAATAGTCAAGAAACACAAAACCTCTATGCGGCACGGCACCGTTCTGGTGGGGTGGCTCGATGGCCCATGCAAAATACATACAACACCAGATACCGTAGCAACCCACAGCCCTAGAGCATGTTGGATACTACGACAGGTAGCCAAGACCGGCGAGGACATTCTTATCAAGGACGAACCAGAACGGCATCCCCCAGGGGACGATAACTTAAGAGTATTGACGGTCTTTGAGACATTTTCTTCAAACAACAAGCACAAAAGGGCGCTTCACGAGCTCACCGAAGTCTACCAAATTGCTGCGATAAACCCCTGGAACGACACGGCTATAACATTCAACGCCGGTGACAAACCAAAGTACAGAACTGTACGAGTGCCAGCCGCGTTAGTCCTCAGTCCCATGATGGACGGGTTTGGACTTACCAAGGTCCTCTTGGACAGCGGCAGCGGGCTAAACCTCATTTATGAGGACACACTCCATAAAATGGAAATAGATAGGAGCCGCATCATGCAAAGTAACACAACCTTCCGAGGAATTATTTCCCAGTCGGGAGGCGCGATGCGCGGGCAAAACCAAGCTTGACGCAGTATTCGGCACGCCGGAGAACTATCAGTCCGAAGAAATAACTTTCCAAGTGGCCCCTTTCAGGAGCGGATATCACACCCTGTTGGGGCGGGACGCTTTTACACGCTTCCAGGCCATACCCCATTACGGGTGTATGAAGCTCAAAATGCCCGGACCAAATGGTATAACCACTCTCGTCAGTGATCTGGACATAGCACTCCACGCTGAAAACAAAACCACATCCTTGGCCCTGGAGGAGCTATCCGAAGCCCTCGTGGCCGACGAATTAACCGCACTATGCTCCACGGTGGACAGGGACGACATGATCCTCGACAAACGCCCCAAATCCACATCCTTTAAACCAGGAGAAGAAATAGTCAAATTCCAGGTCCACCCAACGGACCCCAAGAAGACATCATCTATCGGAGCTCAACTGAACCCAATAGTTGACACAGCACTGCGAGAATTCCTGCATGAAAACCGGGACATATTCATCTGGCACCCTTCAGATATGCCAGGGATCCCACGCAAGCTTGCCAAACATAGCCTCAAATATATTAAAGGGATTTAAACCGGTTAAGCAAACACTGCGGCGCTTTTCCGAACCCAAGAGACAAGCCATGGGGGAGGAGCTGGCCAAGCTCATTGAGGCCAGATTCATTAGAGAAATCAAACATCTGGACTGGCTGGCAAACCTGGTGATGGTACCAAAGAAGGACAAATCTTGGCGCCTGTTTTTCGATTTCAAAGACCTCAACAAGGCTTGCCCCAAGGATCCCTTCCCCCTCCCCTGGCACTGCAGGACACGACTCACTGTGTTTCCTTGGTGCATGTTCTGGATACCATCAAATCAAAATGAAGGAGTCTGATCAAGCCGCAACAACATTTATAACACCATATGGGCCATTCTGCTTCAACACCATGACCTTTGGGCTCAAGAACGCCAACGCCACATACCAACGCATGATTCAAACATGCCTGGAGAAACAGACCGGCAAAATGGTAGAAGCTTACGTCGATGACGTCGTCATCAAAACTAGGCACGTCGAAACACTAATAGACGACTTACGTCTTACATTCGACAACCTCCGGGCGTATGACATTAAGCTCAACCCGGAAAAGTGTGTCTTCGGCGTCCCCGCTGGAAAACTGCTAGGCTTCATCATTTCCAATAGAGGAATCGAGAAAAATCCAGCTAAAATCCAAGCTCTGTCACAGTTGGCTACACCAACAGGCCTCAAATAGGTCCAAAAGCTAGTTGGATGCGTAGCAGTGCTAAGCCGCTTTATCTCCAGATCTGGAGAAAAGGCACGACCACTCTATCGCCTCTTACGGTGCACTAATAACTTCAAATGGACAGACGCTGCTACTACCGGACTAGAGGAAAGAAAGACCCTCCTAGCAAGCAACCCAATCCTGGCCGGACCAAACACTGGCGAGCCCATGTTGTTATACATATCAGCAACACATCAGGTGGTGAGCGCCGTGCTCGTCATCGAACGAGAACAGGACGGACACAAATTTCCGCTCCAAAAACTAGTATACTATGTATCAACTGTCCTCACACCGTGCAAATCCCGGTACCCCCACTACTAAAAGATAGCATACACGGTTTTCATGGCATCCCGCAAGCTACGACACTACTTCCAGGAGTGTTCAATCACGGTGTCTTTTGAGGTCCCACTCAATGACATAATAAACAACCACAATGTCACGAGACGGATCGCCAAATGGGCCATAGAGCTACTTCCATTCGACATAACATACAAGCCATGACGAGCCATCAAATCCCAAGTACTGGCCGACTTCATCGCCGAATGGACAGAGGCCGAACTCCCTAAAGAGTATGACGCATATTCCAATTGGGTTATGTATTTTGACGGCTCCAAAATGTTGACAGGGCTGGGAGCGGGAGTCGTGTTAACATCCCCCACTGGAGACGTCGTCCAGTATGTACTCCAGATATTATACACAGACTCTAACAATGCAGCCGAATACGAGGCCCTACTGCATGGTCTTCGGATGTGTGACGCCCCCAGACCGATGTGCCAGGTTTCTTTCAGTTATTCGCTGTTGTTGCCATGTCATTCGCTTGCGTGTTGCATCTTGTCATGTCATCATGTGCATTGCATCATCATGTTTTCAAAACTTGCATCCGTCCGGGTTTCCCGAGTTCCGTCCGTTGTCCGTTTTGAGCCCAACCACACTTGCACGCGCCCGCGGCATGTCCGAAATAATATTTTATAAGTGGCCGGAAAATGTTCTCGGAATGGGATGAAAGTTGGCATGTGGTCTTATTATAGTGTAGATAGACCGCCTGTCAAGTTTCAACGCATTCGGAGTTCGTTTGATAGCCCAACGGATAACTATAGCGACATTATAGTCCGTCTAACATCGGACGTTTTCGGTCTCCGGAAACAGATGTCGGGCCCTCTCTCTCTCTTCTCCCCCTCGCAGTCTCGCCACAGCCCACCTAGTCCATCCTCCTTCCCCTCTTCGCTTCTGGAGGTGTCCGATGTGATCGCATGGTCCGAAACCCTCTCTGCTCAGTGCATCAAACCCCCCTCGCGCGCGTGTTCGAAAAACTTACCCAAACCCGACCCGGACAGTTGTCACCAACGGGTCCGGATCATCCCCAAACGTCTACAAAACGTCTCTGTTTTCTTATTTCTGCAGCTTCCTTCCTCCTGCTGCTCGGTCCCCTGTTTCACGAACGAGGAGTCCGTCGCCACTGCGTCCTCTGCTTCTAGCGAATCATGCCGCTCGTCCCCCTCCCCCTCGTTGACCCGATCTGGGCCCAGCGTGGATGAGCACCAGGCCCAGCTCGCCCGTGCGAAGAACCCCCGCCTCTGACGCTTCACCTGGGCCACCTTTCTCCCCTCGCAGCTTGTCGTGGGCCGCGCGCCAGCCGGCCCACTGCTCCATCGTCCTGGGCCGAAGCCCATGGTGAGGCCCCAGCGTGACCTTGTTTTTTTCTTTTCTCTCTGCTGGGCCAACCAGATCCGGCCCGTATCGTGTATTTTTTTCATAGAACGTTTTTCCTATTTTTTCAGAGTCAACAGTTTTTACAAAAAGACCCTCCTGTTTCAAGCATATAATAACTCATCATCTATGCACCGGATTAAAATAAGTTATTTATGAAACTTGCTTGGAATTTTGTCTAGATTCATAATATCCAACTTTCATCCATGTTCAAAATGTTTAAATGATGTTTGTTTTAAATTTGCCTATTGCCATGTTAAAATGATTAAATTCATAACTAAATAACCGTAACTCAGATTTTAATGAACTTTATATGTAAATGGGGTAGAATTTTGCCTAGTTTAACATGGTGGCATCATCTTGCATGTTTAGTAACTATAAAATTTGGTTTAGGGCAGAACAGCACCAAACCTAATATATGCATATGGGGATTTACCGGAATTGTTGTTCGTTACTTCCGACCTCATTTAAACTTGACTAGATAGGTAGTTTTACTTTGCCTCAACTCTTGCCATGTTTAACAACATTTAATATTGTTGAGTACCTAACCCGAGAGAGAACTAAATAATTGATGTGGTATTCTGTCAATATGCAACTCGTTGCATATTGAGCTCCACTTAATTTGTAGGATTGTTTGTGCTCTTTACCATGCCATGCCTCTTTAATCCGGACTTGCATCATACTTGGTTGTGCATCATGCCATGTTTATGTGTTGGTTGTTTACTATGTTGTTTGCTTCTTTTCCGGTGTTGCTTCTTCGGGTTGGTTCCCATAACATCATGTGTGTGAGGATCCATTCGACTTCGTCTGCTTATCTTCTTCATGTGCTCGTTCTTCTTCCTTGCGGGTTTTCAGGCAAGATGATCATACCCTCGAAATCACTTCCATCTTTGCTTGCTTAGTTGCTCACTCTTTTGCTATGCCTATGCTGCAATACCAACCACTTGCTTATCATGCCTCCCATATTGTTGAACCAAGCCTCTAACCCACCTTGTCCGAGCAAACCGTTGTTTGGCTATGTTACCGCTTTGCTCAGCCCCTCATATAGCATTGTAAGTTGCAGGTGAAGATTGAAGTTTGTTCCTGGTTGGAACATGGAGATGTTGTTCCTTGTTGGAACATGTTTACTTGTTGGGATGTCACGATATATCTTATTTAATTAATGCATCTATATACTTGGTAAAGGGTGGAAGGCTTGGCCTTATGTCTGGTGTTTTGTTCCACTCTTGCCGCCCTAGTTTCCGTCATATCGGTGTTATGTTCCCGGATTTTGCGTTCCTTACGCGGTTGGGTTATAATGGGAACCCCTTGACAATTCGCTTTGAATAAAACTCCTCCAGCAAGGCCCAACATTGGTTTTACCATTTGCCACCTAGCCTTTTTTTCCCTTGGGTTAGGCCAACCCAAGGGTCATCATTATTTTTAACCCCCTCGGGCCAGTGCTCCTCTGAGTGTTGGTCCAAACTAGAGCCCCTTGCAGCGCCACCTCGAGGAAACTCGAGGGCTGGTTTTAGTTGTACGGACTGCTCATCTGAGTGTGCCCTGAGAACGAGATATGTGCAGCTCATATCGGGATTTGTTGGCACATTCGGGCGGTGTTGCTGGATTTGTTTTACCCTGTCGAAATGTCTTGTAACCGGGATTCCGAGTCTGATCGGGTCTTCCCGCTAGAAGGAATATCCTTCGTTGACCGTGAGAGCTTGTGATGGGCTAAGTTGGGACTCCCCTGCAGGGATTTGAACTTTCGAAAGCCGTGCCCGCGGTTAAGGGCAGATAGGAATTTGTTAGCGTCCGGTTGTAGAAAACCTGAAGTTGACCTTAATTAAAATACATCAACCGCGTGTGTAACCGTGATGGTCTCCTTCCGACGGAGTCCGGGAAGTGAACACGGTGTTGGAGTTATGCTTGACGTAGGTTGTTTTAGGATCACTTCTTGATCATAGTTCATCGACTGTGCTTTTGCCTTCTCTTCTCGCTCTCTTCTGCAAATATGTTAGCTACCATATATGCTAGTCGCTTGCTGCAGCTCCACCTCATACATTTACCTTACCCTTAAGCTTAAATAGTCTTGATCGCGAGGGTGTGAGATTGCTGAGTCCCCGTGACTCACAGATACTTCCAAAACCAGTTTGCAGGTGCCGTTGAGTCCGTGCAGATGACGCAACCAAGCTCAGGAGGAGCTCGATGAAGATCTTGTCCTTTGTGTTGTTTTGTTCTAGTTGATCAGTAGTGGATCCCAGTTGGGGTCGATCAGGGACCTTGTCGCATTTGGGGTTCTTCTTTTATTTTGGTTCCGTAGTCGGACCTTGATTGTATTTGGATGATTTAATGCTTTATTCATGTATTGTGTGAAGTGGCGATTGTAAGCCAACTATGTATCTTTTTCCCTTATGTATTACATGGGTTGTGTGAAGATTACCTCACTTGCGACATTGCTTTCAATGCGGTTATGACTCCAAGTCGTGCTTCGACACGTGGGAGATATAGCCGCATCGAGGGCGTTACAAGTTGGTAATCAGATGTAACGCCCCAGATGTAACTTTCCATATTTGTATCCAACTCTTGCCGTCTCCGGCGCTAAGTTATATTTATTTCTCGGGTTGGGTCTTTGTCTTCGTGTGTGTTGTTTTCGTTTTCATGCATCTCATATCATGTCATCACGTGCATTGCATTTGCATACATGTTCATCTCATGCATTCGAGCATTTTCCCCGTTGTCCGTTTTGCATTCCGGCGTTTCGTTCTCCTCCGGTGGTCATTTCTAGCTTTCTTTCTTGTGTGGGGATTAAACATTTCCGAATTGGACCGAGACTTTCCAAGCGGCCTTGGTTTACTACCGGTAGACCGCCTGTCAAGTTTCGGGTCATTTGGACTTCGTTTGATACTCCAACGGTTAACCGAGGGACCGAAAAGGCCTCGTGTGTGTTGCAGCCCAACACCCCCCAAATTTGGCCCAAACCCACCAAACTCTGCTCCATGTCCTAGAGCGTTCGATCACGATCGTGTGGGCGAAAACCGCACCTCATTTGGACTCTCCTAGCTCCCTCTATGCCTATATATACACCCCTCCGTTTTCGGATCTCTCCCTC